>NC_140073.1:102686899-102913095 GCF_964194135.1 Talpa europaea | reverse complement strand
GGTAACACAGCATCATAGGTAATGATGGAACCAGCAATAAATAAATGGTATGTAGATGCTTCCTGAGTAAGATCTATATTGTTTCAATATAAACAGTTTCAAAAACACCACAGGATTGTGATAAATAAAAAATGTTGACTTTGTTCTGAAAATGGAAAATATAAAGCTAGTCAGGAACTTTGATTTGACAGTATTCAACACAGACACAAAAATCGTTCATTTATATGAACAGAAGAAAATGGTGCTTGGATATAAAAAAAAAATCATATGTAACAAAGAAAAACACATAAGGGCTTTGTTTCTGCCCATTGTTTAAAAAAAAAAAAAAAGAAACTCTCAAAATAAATCACCTTGCCTTAGATAGATCCACAAATATTGCAATACATTTTAAAATCATGTTGTGAATATAAAAAGGGACTTGCATAACATATCTGTCTGATGCCATGTTAAACCTAAAATTGACCTTGTTTATTAGCATTTTTAATTAGACAGTAGGGCAGCTGTTTAGAAATGGGATCATTGGAGAAAAATATCCTTAACTGATCAGGTATGAATAAATTGCACACATTGGAAATTTCCCTGAGAATGAGAGAAGTGATAGACACACACACTGATGATGTTCCATAAGTTAATGGAAAGTCACAATTTAAATTTTGGCAAAAGGATAGCTGGAGTACAGAGATCTCATTTCCATCCTCTTCCAAGTTTCTTTCCGGAATAATACCTATGACATTCTAGGAAAGTCAAACCTATGGGGATAGAAAGTGTTCCAGACTGTCATCCTACCTTATCAGAGGAAAATACTCAGGGGAAAAATTATAATTAAATGACAATTGAAAAAGATTATAGCTTGCAAAGTAGGTGGTGACCAAAATGAAAAGAAAAATGTGTGGACATTCTCTCTCTCTCTCTCTCTCTCTCTCTCTCTCTCTCTCACACACACACACACACACACACACACACACACACACACACTCCACAGTAGCCTAACTTCTTGCTGAAAGCAAATTGTCTTCTTTGTAAAAATATAATATCCTTAGCATGAAAATATCCTTTCTATATACAATATTGTGCAATATTCCTCAAATTACTAGGCTCTCCTTGTTCCAGTACATATTTTTGGCTCCTTTGTCATAGATTAACTGGCTTTATTTCTGGGCTCTGAATTCTATTTGATTGGTCTATATGTCAATTTTGTTCCAATTTTAATTATTTTCACTTTCTAATAAAATTTGAGATCTGGAAGTGTAACACCTCCATTTTCTTTCTTCTTTGTCAAGATTGCTTTTGCTATTCAGGTCTTTTGAAACCTGCACAAGAATTTCAAGGTTTTTTTTTTTTAACTTTCAGAGTTTAAAATATTTAGGCTACTGCTTAAGTATTTTCAGAGTCATATGAATTCATAAACATGAATTATATCCATCATTTCAAATATTTTCCCCCAGTTCATTGTTCAACTCTTATTATTTTACCAATATCTATAAGTTTTATCCCATTAACCTATCCTGTTCCTATATTCTATCTTTTTTACTTAAAAAGTAGTAAAAGTTATTTGGAACTATACAAATAAAAACAAACCAAAAAACAAGCTTATAGATTCAGAGAATAGTAGTTATATTGGTGGTTGCTAGAGGCAGGAGATAGAAGGTGGAAGAAACAGCTGAATTATTTTTGTGTCTTTTTTTAATTTAAATAAATTGAAAAAAAGTAAATCATGATTATGGAAAAACTGTGAACTCATAAAGGATGATTTCTCTGAGAAACATTATCTATGACCTAGATTGAAAGTTGACTCTATAAAGAAATGTGCCCACATTCTTTGCTCTGTTAACATTGTATTTCTATAAAAAGTCAGACTAACAAAATCCCAGTGGAATATGTACATTGCAGCAGTTGCTAAGGTAACCCCTTAAAAATTCTCTAAATAGAAAAAAAATTAAAAATACATCCTTTGAGGGCAGATAAGTTAAGCCTGTCCCAAAGCTTTCTAAGAGTATTTTTGTGGCAGCAACAAATGACTGTAAAGGAAATAACTGAGCTCTAAACTCACACTGAATGACAGGTAAATAATTAATTTACCAGTATAAATGAAAATAAAACAGAATGAAGTCTTTCTGAAATATCCTTTAGATACCCAAAAGGAAGGGTGTCCCCCAGGAGAACTAAAAATGAGGATATTAAACAATATTGTCACATTCATCCCTTAGGATGAATCTACTATTAAGACAGAATGAAACTGAGAATAATTTGCTCACTATACAACTCTTCTTATTCAAACTTCTTATTCAAACTTATTCCTCTTGTGTGACCTCTGAGACTATAGATTTCTTACATAAGAGCCAGGAAACGCACAGTAAACAAATTTAGAACAAGATTGAAGAAGTACAAAGCATCTAAATATACATTATTTAAAGAGGCAGCCACTGGATGTCATTGTAATGCTAGGAAAATAAAAATATCATTAGTAAACCTTTTTTCCATAAATTGGATAGTGGTAAGATTAATCTGTTCTATATTATCTAAAACATCATCAGATAGACTTTCGAGATTTGTTTTGTGGTAACCATGATAGGATATGTGTTAAAAAATGTAGATGCCTATCTAACTCGCACTTTTTCTGTTTCATTTGTCAATTGAGAAGTAGACTGAAAAGATTTCATTCTTTTATGTAATTTTGTTTTGGATATTCAAGTCAAATCGGTTTGTTTTATTAACTAAAGAACAAAAATTGTATTAGCTTAGACATTATTATGCTTCAGGAGAATTAGAGAAATGATGAGGATTTGAGACCAATCCACATGTGATGCTTTAGCATTTCTGGGGGTTATCAGAGACAAATAATTCCCAAGGGTTGTAGAAACACTGGGCACTTCTGGGGACCAGGTATTGGAATTCTCTATCTGCCTGTGAAGTTGGCCTCCTAGACTAGTTACGAACCCAGTTTAGAGTTCTAATTGCCCAGTAACAAGTCATATTGAATTAGTCTCTTTTCCATCTGGCTCCAAATTTTATCTTTGACAAAATCACCAATGAAAAGGTTTGTATAAGATTATCCTTGTTCTATTTGTGGCCAGAAAAGAAACTTATTCTTTATCTCTGTCATCTCTTTCTCCTTATACTAACTCATAATTTATTGTATATTTACCTAAATATATTTACCAAAATAAATTCAACAAAACCAGGGTTCCTTCAAATTTCTCTGTGAAAAAAAGGGCCCACTAGTCAAGATTTAAAAATCAAGCATAGGCTAGAAACCTCTTTCACATTTGCAATGAGTCTTATCAAAGGCTATGATAATTCCTGCAGTAAAGAACTCTATCTATATAGGTTTAAATATAGATTTGCTTTGCTTTTGAATGCATATCCTAATTCATGAGTTCTGATGCCATCTACTACAGCACGCTTATAACTGATAATTTCTAGGTTAAACACCATATTAAACGCACACATATAATTATAACCAGTCATAATATATGTAATTATTCCTAGACTTAAATGCAACTTTTTTTCTTTCTTAGAAACATCTAAGTTTCTGTCATGATCTTCACATTCTGAATCATTCGAAAGGGTGAGAGTTGTAAGGCTCTCCCTATCATCTGATGCACTTTTATCATGTTCATTCTCATGCACCGTTTCAAAGACTGATGTTTTTTAGTTATTTTGGGTATTTTATTTCTACCATGTTCGCATTCTGTAAGCTTTGGTGCAGATGTCCTTTTAATCTTACCATAAGGCATAGAGAGAAAAAATAACCTCAGATTACTATAGATTTCATATCTTTCCTTAGATAACTGGTTCTAAATTTCAGTATGCATCACATTCATTTGAAGGGCTGTTAAAACACAGGCCCCACTCCAGAGTTTCTGATTCAGAATGTCTGGGATGGACTTAGAGAATTTATATCTAACAAATTCCCAGCTGATGCTGTGGTCTAGTACTATACTTTTAGAGTCACTACTTTAGATATTCTTTGAAATAATTTGTTCAAGCCTCAAGGGCTTTAAAATGATTAGCTGTACTTTTTACAACCATGTCAGACCATTCTGCTAAACTAATTTTAAGTTGATTGGATGAATTGATTGTTCATGGAAAACATTACACAATTGTATACTAGTTGTGTTAATTAGAAATCTCTTGTATGAATATTCAAGAAGAAAATATATTCCTATGAAACTTGTTTTTATTCTTTTAATGGTACAGGATGGCAGGAGCAGTAATAAATATCAAATATTAGCATTATATTTTAAAACACTTGCTTTTGAAATTGATATATTCAACAGCTTTAGGACTGACAGTCTAATTTTGAGGTATATTTTATATTTATTGCCAAATTTAGTTAAAATTGAGCTAAATTTTTAGCTTGACTGAATTATTGGAAATTATACAGCATCTCTTTCAAAGTCAAACTTTGAAAGGTGGACAGTTTTTATCTGTTTGATATTCTTTCATGATACATAAAATGAAAAAAGACTTCTTTTAGCTTTGAGAGCACCAATTCCTTGCTATTAAGATTTGGCAATGTGTATGGTCTCTAACTGCTCTAACTAGTATTTGACAAATAATTGTTTTGGATGTCCTAATGACATCCAAATGAGTATTTGCATTTTGAAGATCTGAAAGTTGTTTAGTTGTTTCTTCACATGAAAACATAAAAAAAAAAAAAGAGCCTTTTCTCCAAGGCTCGGTATTGAAATCCTGTGACTGTATTTCTATATTCTTTCTACTGAACACCTTAGTATAGTGAAAACTTTTAAAAGGAAAAATATTTGTGACCTGAAATAAACTAGAGTATTTAAAACTTTTAAAGAACATTTTAAATGACTTTTAAGTGAAATTACCCATGATTTTATCAATTGTAAGAACAGGTGACAATTTATTCAGATTCTTGTTTATGATGTTTGGCATTGGTATAAGCAAAGACAGCAACACAATTTTCTGTTCAGAGGCTGGCTGCAAAGATGTGAGAAAAAAATATATATATATATGTATATGAAATCAATAAAATATGATGTAGGGCCTCCCCAGTGGCGCAGCAGTTGAGTGCTGGGCTGTGAAGCTGCCTGCAGCCTCTGCAGCCCCAGTTCTATCCCCGGCCGGCCAGTGAGGGTCCCACATGGCTTGCAGACCTCTCCTACCTTGCCTACTGCTCCCCTCAGCAGTGTATTTTGTCAGTCTGCCTGCTCTGCTCCCCGCTCTGACTCTGGTGAATTCTCTCACCCTCCCATGCTTCTGACTGTACCCAGTGCTTGAATAAATAAATAAATCTTTAAAAAAAAAAAAGATGTAAAGAGAGACATAGTGATGTAACTTAATGTAAGTCATTCTTTAAATTTCATAAAATGGTAAATGTGTGTAATCTGACTTTGCCTTTTTTTTTGGCTTTATGTTTTTATACACCAGAGGTTGCTGTGTAGTTTCCATTGTTGCCAGGGGTTGCTCAGTAGAACACTTTTCTATTAATATAAACTACATTCATCTCTTTACTGGAGTCTGAAATTTTTCCAAAGTAATTTTGTTTTAGAAAATAAGAATGATATCAAGACAATTTATAATCTAAATGACAGGTAATATTAAATATACATACAATGCAAAAGTTTTATGTTCATTCATTTCTATATAGACAAGTAGATGGTATAAGATTGAGCCTATATAAATGGATGAGAGAAAACTAAAGAATCATTGTATAGAAAATACATTATAGTAAATGTAAAATTAAAGCTTAGTAACAGAGAGGACTGTAGAAGTCAACTAGAAATATCTATTTTACACAGGAGAAATTTCAAATCCAAAGAAATTAATGGAATTTTGCAAAAGACAGTGGTCATGGATTATAAAGATCATTAAAATAGTGACAGTAGCAGTACTAGAACAGAGGATTTTTCTACTAATTTAGATTAAATGTTAATTCTCAACATTTTCTTCCCATAGAAGAAGCATATTCCAAGCATAGGAAGTTATCTAAGTGTTTTTCCTCTTTTAGTCTTTAGAACAAATGTAGAAAGTAGGTACTAGTGGAAATTGGAGAAAACTGAAATCACTTTTCTGGTGTCACATCTCTAATAGCTGACACATCTGGAGTTTGAACCTCACATAGTTCAACTCCAAGACACTTATGCTAAAGCTATTAAAATAGAGAGAGCATCTTTTCCCTCCAGGAGCTCACAATCTGAAGGAGAAGCAGGTGACATGGTTGGATGTGAGATGTGTCAATTATGATTTGTAAAGTTAGTGCAGGGTGTGCACAGGCTGATTTGCTGAATTTTCTCTGGATAAGTTGTGGGGGCTTCACAGAGTAGGTGAATTATGATGGAGGTCTAACAACAGTTCTTAGTATATTCTTCATTCAGACCCCTTTGCCAATATGATGAATTTTTTACAAATTATATTTCTAAATGTATAAAGCAAAAATCATAGAAATGCAACATAAACTACTTAGATGGAAATAAAATCATTTAAAATAAAATGTTCAGTTAGCAATATACTTCTCTATTAATACATTACATAATTTCATAGAAAAATTTAATGCATAAGCTAAAATAGAAATGTTACTGAAATGATATGGAAATAAGTTTTTCTAAAATAAATTTTTCTCATAGGGTATAGATATTTATTTATTAGATCATTAAAGAACAGTATCTAAAGATGCTTCTAATAATTACCAAGTTCAAATAAGTGAAAGATCTAAATGCTGTTCAAAATACCTGCAGAACCTACAACCTGTTATAAAAATACCTGTATTTTTGTTGTTCATAAAATCATAGGTTCTGTTAGTAACAGGGAGACTTTCCTCTTACACTGTTGGTGGGAATGTAGACTGGTGCACGCCCTATGGAAAACAGTAGAGAGGTTACTCAAAAGATTAAAAAAAAAAATACATGGATCTATCATATAACCCAGTAATTCCACTCCTAGGTATCTGTTCAGAGAATACAAAAACACTAATTCAAAGGGAAACTTGCATTCTACGTTCATTGCTTCACTGTTTATAATAGCCAAACTATGGAAGCAACGTATGTGCCCCAAAACAGATGAGTGAAAGAAGCTATATATACTATGGAATATTACTTAGCAGTCAAAAAGATAAACACATACCATTTTCAGCAACATGGATGGAGCCAGAAGGAATTATGCTAAGTGAAAGAAATCAGAAGGAAAAAGACAAATACTGGATAGTATCAATTACATGTGGAACATAGACAAACCAGACAAAGGGTCAGATAAAGCCAAACTTAAAAACTAATGCATAGAAGGTAACTATAGAATGGAGGAATCCAGAGGAATGGGGGAAGGGCAAGAACAAAATGGGAAAAAGAGCACGGTGGATTATGGCAGTAGACTCTGGGTGCTTTGGTGGCAGCTGCACTATGGTAACAACACCTGAAGGAGGGAGGATCCTATACTTCCAAAACACAAATAATGATGCAAACCAATGTTAGCACATAAAGAAAAATTATATAACATTGTTTGTTGTCTATACTTACTTTCGAATAATACACTTAAGTTCATTTAGGGGCTAGTGAAAGCAAAGATGTAAATTTTTTCATGCCTATTCATAAGTATATTAAATTATATCCATGGTCTATCTGGGGTCCATGGGCCACATATTATGAACCCTTGGAAGAATAAAGAGGCATTTATATGCGGACAAGGCATGCATAACCTGCTATGGCATGATTTGGAAGATGCCATTTTAAGGGTGATCTTAGGTTTAATGAGAATCAAAAGTCTTTCCCTAAAGTATAAGCACCAGATTATTATTTTCACACCATGTACTGTAAGGATGGCCTGCTGAGAAACACCATTAATTAAGACTGAACAATAAACAGGTGTTTCTCTACAAACTTTGTTCTTCTTTCACTACAACCAATTTAGAATTAACATGTTCCTGCTAGCACTATCCTGTAGATTTCAATGTCTTGATAGTTTTATTGTCAAGGTAAACAGTGGATCCTAACAAATTTATTGTTTGTACCTGAGCCATATCCATAGTATGGGGAAAAAGACCCTAAAATCATAAACAGAGTCCCCAATAATGCTGAGACAAGCATTTCAGTAGCTGATACAGTGGAGGGATTTAGTGAATGTCTAATTTGGGATGCAGTGGGCACCTTGGAAGGACAGGTAGAAGATAAGGAAAAAGAGATAGGATTCTTGCTTGCTTTTTTAAAGGAAAGGTCACCAATGGAATTGAATGGACATGACTGACTCTCATGATGAGATATCTGTTTATCACCCATCCCCTGCTGCCAGCCTTCAGTGTGTGCTGGGAAGTTTCCCACAGCACATGCAAAGGCGCTGAGTAGTTCATTAAGGCTTCTCACCTCTTCCTTGCTCACCCTCATCTTTGGAGGTGTAAATTAGAGAGGCAGATGTACAATCTGGGAAGTTTTCCAGCTACATATTTAGAACGAAGAGTGTTCAGCACCGTGGGCGTTGAGCAGAGTGTTTCAGTCTGTCACACATCCAGTCTCAGTGCCAAGGAAACCCCCCAAATGGCCCCAAATGCTTTGTTCTGGAAGAAAATACTAACCTTCATCAGGACAGGCCACAATTTGCTTTTTAATATTTATTATGTAAAAATAAATATTGCTCATAGTGGGAAGAGGATTTTGACTGAAGTCTAGGAAACTGAGTTACCAGGCTAAATGATAACTGTTATGAGGAAGTATAATGTATCTCTTTACTGTAATTTGCAGAAAATTATTGTGCACCAAGGATAACGTTGGATACCAACAGACTGAAATGGCATAAGAGCATACTTACTTACATTTGAAAAGTACTTTCCAGCTTGAAAATCACTTCCATATATTTTATCTCCAATTACCTTTATTAAACCTCAAATCTACAGGGTAGATTTTATTTTTCCAAATTTTGATAGGAAACCAGACTTAGTTTAAGTGGGCCAGGAAATGTCATAAAGAGCTATTGTGGTGGAATTAAGTCTCAATCTCTTCTCTTCATTCATTAAGCTATTCAATAACTACCATTTGTTAGGAGACCATAGAGGAAAATCAAGTAATATAGAAATCTATACTCATTTGATTTTCTCCACTACCTCTCAGGTAACCTAATATGGAGAGAAATCAAGTGAAAAATATGAATAGTTAAGTATGAGAGGAGATTAAGGACAATCTCATGGAAATACTAGGGAAGGGAATACTAGGGAATACTAGGGAATACTAGGTTTTTGATTTTATGTATCCTAAATTCTTTAGTGCCTCTATATTAAGAAAGAATTTCTGGGCCTCCCTGGTGGCGCTGCAGTTGAGCGCTGGGTTGCGAAGCTGCCTGCAGCCTCTGCAGCGCTGGTTCGATCCCCGACTGCTCCCCGGCCACCAGAGGAGGGTCCCACATGGCGCACAGACCTCTCCTGCTGCCCATGCTCCCCTCAGCAGTGTACTTCAGTCTTTCTGCCTGCTCTGCTCCCCACTCTGGCTCTGGTGAATTCTCTCACCTTCCCGCGCTTCTGACTGTACCCCCAGTGCTTGTATAAATAAACAAATCTTAAAAAAAAAAAAGAAAGAATTTCTGTTATTGTAGACTACCAACTCAAAAAATTAAGAGTTGAACCAAAACACCTTAGGAAAGGCAGTGAATCCCATAAGCCTCCAACTTTGAAGGAAGCCAACATGCGTAGTGCCAAGTTTCAATTGCTCACAACCTACACCACAAAGTTGTAAGACCATCTTAGTGCTATGTTCCTCCCTACCCCCTAATTAGAGCTCTAAGCAGGAAAAAAAAAAAAAAAAAAAAAAAAACACCTTCTGCCCTGCATGTTTTATTCAGGAGACTCAGGCTTATGGCAGATCCCCCTTCCGTTACATAGGCCTGTAACTGAGGACTCCATGCATGTGCTCCATTCTATTTTTATCATAAAATTCAGTTTTCCTTTCTTAGCGTGATCCATTCCAAGTGAATGTGATAGGAATTCCCTATCCCCTTTAACTTTTCTCTGGCAGCAGAACAAACATGGCATTTTCCCTGATAGCTACATAGCTGCCGACACCTCCTCCTCACCAGACACTGCATCCATCAGGAGGCAATGACTTCTGCCTTGTTTGCCCATACAGTGCTCATTGGCTTTGGAGTAGTGATCACAGTGTCCCCTGGATCTGGACCCTTTTTTCTGCTTAGGGGAAGTGTATTCCCAACCCCACTCATTCCATCTTTAAATGGTTAGCTCTGAACTTATTTTTAGAAATATAAGGTTAGGTATGTCTGACTTGCTTTGTGGCCTTACACGCAAGAAACTAGAGAGCTGGTCATTTACCACTGTCTGCATTCATGGGCTTCAAAGGAAATCATTATGGTAAGGTTTTGGTTTCAACATGTTCCTAATATGTGAAAGAGTATAAAAGCTTTGGCTGCTGTATTTTGCTGTCCATTGTTATAATACAATGAAGCTTCATTTCAAAATTTAAATTAGCATAAGGACATTCCTATTTAATGGTATGGTAAAACTCAAAATCAAGACATCTGAAAAAATGATGCAGTAACTGCAAAGTCACGATATTTGTTATCTCTTTAAATATTAGACACCTATCAAGTAATAGTTTTTAAGAGAATATTGTATGTTTGTGGCTATTTCAGGAGTGAACAAAATCATCCCTCACTTTATTTTTCAAATATGTGAAATGAAAAGTTTTGTGGCTTATATGTAGGGCAATTATTATCATATATACTATTTCTGTTTAAACAAAAAAAAAAAATTGAAAAAGCTTGCTATTTCTAAAAGCTACCACTAGATGGTATGCAAATACTCTTTCTTCCATCTGATTCTACTGCTTTTAAGATGTTAGCATATGAGATGTATCTGTGTATGTTCTGATATAACTTTATTATTTTCTTTGAGATGGAAGGGGTGCTGCTTGGATTAGGAATTTTTCATTAACTAGTGCCAAATCCATGTGACCAATTTTATCCTCTTTCGTGTTGATAGTGATATTTTGATTTTTAAAGTTAATTTTTTCAGTATCATTTCCTCATTATACACAAGAAAACAATTATTAAATAATATTTAAGAATAGTCTATTATTAGTAAATGTGTTTCAGAAATTCATGGACATGAATAATGAAATACATTTTTACATTAATATTTTTAAAAATTATTTAAAGTTTTAAAAAGGACATAGTTACCAAATGTAAAAAGCACTTCATGGTCTACAAAAAAGACAACATTTCTTTTCATATAAGTTATATTATAATTTAAAAAAAATAGCTAGGATTAACCCCCAAATTGGCCTGTTCAAATAACTATACTTTAGAAAATATGTGAAAATGCTTAATGTCCATCTGTCTGAGATTCTAATTTGTTTTCTTCTAACTCATAAATAAAATTACTGGACTACTATTCCCAGTGAGGTGATGCCACCCACCATTGAATAACAAATCTATGGTGAGTCCAAGTCTTTGCAAAGTCAATTATGATTTGAAGTATCAATCAACTCCAGCTCTCAGTATTAGGTAATTAGCATCCCAGTTTCATTGTCCTTGCTATAGTGTAAGAGCTTCTCTACCAAAGTTACCTGTTGGTTGTCTGAATCCATGGCCTCTAACTGGCAGCAGTGGTCTTCCTGCTATTCTTTTGAATAGGGGATAAAAGAGATCAGGGAAGAGTACAGAGGAAAGTGTATGTAAGAGGGAATGGCCATAAGGACCACTGGCTCTCAATTGTGCTTAAAATTAAAGAGCTTCTGTACAGCAAAAGAGACAGTAACCAAAACAAAGAGACACCCCACCGATTGGGAGAAAATTTTTGCACACAGCACTAATGATGAAGGACTGATCCCAGAAATCTACAAAGCTGATGAGACGCAACAAAAACAAAGTAACTAATCCAGTAACAAAAAAAAAAAAAAAAAAAGAAAAAGGGCAGAAAAACTAAAAAGAAACTTCTCGAAGAGGAAATGCAATTGGCTAATAGGCATATGAAAAAATGTTCAACATCACTTGTAATCAGGGAAATGCAAATCAGAACTACAATGAGATACCATCTCACACCAGTGGGAATGGCGCATATCAAAAAAATGAGCAACAACAAATGTTGGTGAGGATATGGAGAAAAAGGAACTCTCCTGCACTGTTGGTGGGGGTGCAAATTGGTCCAAGCACTATGGGAAGCTGTGTGGAGATTCCTCAACCTGATAAAGATGGAGCTTCCATATGATCCAGCAATTCCACTCCTAGGTATTTACCCAAAGAACACAGAAACATTAATTCAAAAGGGCATCTGCACTCCTATGTTTTTGTTTTTTTTTTAAGATTTTTATTTATTTATACAAGCACTGGGTATAGTCAGAAGCGTGGGAGGGTGAGAGAATTCCCCAGAGCCAGAGCAGGGAGCAGAAGGATGGAAGTACACTGGTGAGGGGAGCAGCAGGCGGCAGGAGAGGTCTGTGTGCCACGTGGGGCCCTTGCCTGGTGGTCGGGGATCGAACTGGTGCACAGAGGCTGCGGGCATCTTCACAACCCAGCGCTCAACTGCTGTGCCACCAGGGAGGCCCTGCACTCCTATGTTTATAGCAGCACTATTTACAATAGCTAAGCCATGGAAACAACCCAAATGCACCAAAATAGATGACTGGATCAAGAAGATGTGGTATATATATGCAATGGAATATTACTCAGCAATCAAAAAAGATAAACTCGTGTGATTTGCAGCAACATGGATGGAGCTGGAAGGGATTATGTTCAGTGAAATAAGCCAGAATGAAAATGAAAAATATTGGATGGTCTCACTCATAGCAGGAATTTAGACAACCTAAATAAGGGGCCAGGAAAAAACCTAATTATAATAAAGTAAAAATCAAAATCAACAAGCAACTATAAACCAGAGACACACTACAGGGTGGGATGGGGGGGGAGGAGGAAGTAGGATCAAAACAAGGGGGGTGGGAATTGTATGGTGACTATAACCAAGATGAAAATGCATACATTGTGCAAAAATGAAAAATGATGTAAAAATATATAAAATAAAAATATATATGGATCAAAAAAATAAAATAAAAGTGGCAATAATATACTATTAAGCAATTTTCAGAATATTCATCTCTGGGATAAGAAAATAACCATAATGCTAATTTACAGTCACTGATGATTATGAATAAGCACAATAAATTAATGACTTATGACCAAAAAAATTAATAATCTCTCTGAATATGCAGCACAGTACTATGCATTGTGCAAAATCAGAAATAACATCTTATCTTATATTGTTGAACTGTTTATATATAACCATACAATTATAAATATGTAAATGTGTATACACTATAAATGTACAAAGCCATGTATAATCCACATGCATAGTATGAAATGGCCTTCTATCTAAAATTGTCTGAATTTTCCTGATCACTTATTCTTAGGTAATGGACACTGCATCATCAGCATGAACCTCATATTCATCTTTCTATCCTTTTTAACTACATGTTTTCTAAATCATTGGTTTTTAATTACATACATTCTCTGTTCTTGTTCTGGATCACTATCACAAGTAACCCCAGAGGAAGAGAGAGAGCCAAGAAGATTTCACACAGTACCAAGTCCAGCTCAGCAGCAGTCCTCATGTTTGCTAATTTGCTTAAGTTCCATACTCACTGAAAACACATGCACACACACACACACATTTAGTGGGCAAGTTCAACTTTGACTTCATTGAAAGAATGAACACTCTGGATCTTTTCTTCTTAAGCTACTTTCACATTTTCTGAAAAATAGCTTCAGCAGAAGGTATAGAAATCTTTGTAATCCATTATCAGTTGATTTTGATGCCATCATTTCTTACACTTGGGGACTTCACTTTTATTCCCAACTTCATACTTTTTAAAGCCCTGAGTCATCACTTACACTTTAAAACATGATGTTTCTTTCTTCTCATCAACAAGAACAAAAATTAATGAATATTTCCTTTGCCTCTCCTTACTCGTTTAAAATCTCATCTATTAAATTTATTATATTTGTTCATTTATTATAATTGTGCTTGAACTTGATGATCATTATCTTGATTCTCCTTCAGTCATTCTGATAGTACATCTGTTTATTTGAGCTGCCCTGCACTACCTCTTTCTTCTTAATTATAAACATTTCTTAGGGTTCACTGCATTCATTTGCTCTTCTGTTTATTGTAAACTTATTTATTTTTTTTCATAAACCCATTCTTTTTGTAGAGTTATAGTTAACAGAGCTGTTGCCCCATATCACCACAAAATCTGCCATATCTTCATGTGATATGATTGTACAGGAAAAATATCACTACCAAGAAACTAGTTGGCAATATAGAAAGAATATGGTGGCTAGAAAATCATCATTTGGTAGCCACATAAAGTTAAATGTATAAACTATGAAATTACAGTAAGGATTAACTCAGGCAAAAATCATCAGTGGCTATTAAATCTAGAAGGAAATTTTGATAAGGCTCAGATATTTACATCATCTTCAAATCTCTTCCAGATATTGATTACTAGTTACATAAAGAATTACAGAAATTATACGGTGGAGCGAGTAAGCATTTTCGCAGTTGGATGATAAAATTAACATAACAAAAGAGAATGATGGACATGATCTGCCTCTAGAGGTTATGTTCTGGCACAGCATCATTTAAGTCATCTGCATCTTACCTTACTCAGCAATGAATGATGTGCCTTAAGAACTCAAAGAATCAGCACTGTGCCTGAATCATTATAAGCATTCAATGAATGTTCAATTCTTCATTTAAAGTCTTCCAAAGTACATCTTCATAAATATTTCTTAGCCTTTCATATCATTGCTCTTTGGTATACTTCCCTACATAACATATATGTATGCTCCTTTCCCAAGCTAGATTTGCAGGCAGTATTTAGTATTTTGTCTTATACAGAGTATTACTGATACATGTTTATTGTTGCCCTTGGTGTTTGATTACTGTAAGTGCTCTGTTTTGTTCAATCAATTGGAGAAGAAAGGACTCTTTATTTAATACTATGTCTTTTGCTATAGATACCACATTTTTCCTCTAGGCTTTTATTTTCTTACTTTCTTTTGTACCAGCAAATTACTTTGATAGGATCTCCTTTTAACTTAACTAATAACATAAATAACAAATAATTCATGTAATACTTTAAAGGAAAATTTGAAGTTTATAGAATGTTTCTCTCATAATAAACTTTATTTTCCAAAACTAATATTAGAAGAAGTATTTATTGATTATGATGTGAAGACTAAGGTAATAAATTTTAAACATTTCACTTAATTGCAACTAAAGAAGCAAGAGTAGTATATGATGCATTTTAACTAGTTTAAAATCTCATGTATTAAATTTAAAATTATATTAGAAAATCTTGTTCATTGATTATAATGAGAAACATATGGTAGCTATTGATTTCAAACTAAAGTGGTCTTCCAATGGGATCTAAGAAATAATTAAGGTGTTAAGACTTCATGCATAATTCATTTCTTATTAAGCCACCTTGAAACATCATCCTTTACCTTAAAATTTGTCAAATTTAAAATTTTGATTCAAAGACCAATAAGAAATATTGTTCTAGTTTTTGTTATTTACTATACTTAGCATAGAATATGTGCTAATTAAAGCATACTTTGCACTAAATTACAGAATGGAATTAGAAAAAGGGAATATCCGTTCAATACAAACAAAGTGAATGAATCAGAGTCAATTTAATATGTTGAGGAATTTTCTCAATTGATTGCTGGGTAATTTAGGAATCTTTGTATTGTGATTTGATTTATTTTAGTTACAATGAAGATTTCTTTTGGTTTTCTTTTTATACAACTTTATTGAACTTATTAAGATAATAAGTGTTTTAGAAATTAACAATTAACAATTGGAATTAAATTAACAATTAACAATTGGAAATTCAAGTACTTGCAGTAGAACCTGAATATCTACATGTAAAAAAACTATGCAACTGCCTTATTTAATGTAAAAAAATAGGAAAGTAACTTAGCTGTATGACATCTTAATTCATGTTACTTTGTAGCTTGTTTCTAGATGCAGGGCTGTATTGAATCCTTAAGATAGAAACCTCTGAAAAATACAGAGCAATTTTGTTTTCCTTTTTTTTTCTTAACATTTAAAGACACAAAACTTTAAAAGAACATTTAGGAAATGATATAACACTATTCTCTGTCTCACTTTCCTGTAAGTTATTTTCAATATGCAGCAAACAGTAAATGAAAGAAAGTGAAAATTATAAATAATACACATTCTCCAAGACTGGAGAAAAAAGGAAATATTAGGATTCTGTATCAATAATGTCAATAATCTTTATCAATTTTTAGTATGTGAATAGCATCTTATGTACCTACATAATCACCTTAACTCTATTTAAACTCTATTTGGCAAAAAGAACATAGACCTATATTACCATTACTTGACAAATGAAATTATAGAGACTTTCCGAGGTTAAGTGCTCTGGTCAACATGATTAAGCAAGTATATGCAGTACCAGAATTCAAAAATAAGTCAGTCTAGGTTTAAAGTGTGTATTTTTAACCACTACACATACTGCTTTCATGGGCTTGCAGTAGTAGTTGTAGTGTAATTCAAGTGTAAAGATTTAGCAATTTTTACTTTCTGTTCTCCTTTGATCATGGTTATATTCTACTTTTATTTCACCAGAATACTGGCCAAGAAAGACATGAGAATTTTCACAACTTTTAACATTTCATTCCATAGAAAGAAACTATTTGAATACCAAGTTTAAAATGCCCATTTTTTTCCTCTTGATACTCATTATTTTAATTATAAAATGAGGACAGTAAGGACCGTCATAAATTGTAATAATTGAGATAAGGCGTCATGAAAGCTATGTGTAAGGAATTATTGTATTATGCTTCACAAACGTGAACATTATTTTTGCCTTTCTCCTTTTTTTGTGAGTACTTTGCATTTTGATGTAGCTATTACTTGAAAAAAAAAGAGCTTTCCCTTTTGGAAAAATAGTTCCACAAATATCCTTATTAATATGTTACAACAAAAATTTCTGATTTGTCTTTAGCATGCAGGGTGTTTTAAGGAATTCTAACTGGTACTCTTATCTATGTACCTTTGCTGCTTTAGGACCTCTGAAAAAGTAAATACTTCATAAAATATTTAACTAGATTCAAAGTCTGTGTATTCCCCTTGTTTTGAAAGTTATTACATATATGATTTAATAATTAATAATATATACTTATTTTATAGATATGAGCTGACTGAATGCTTACTACCGTAATAACTAGGACCTCATGAGGTGAAATGGTCATATATAATTTTTCTGATATGTACATGCTATTCCTGTTCACATAGATTGGTGCTTTTAGACAAAAATACACTCATACTCTAACATTTTCTCGACAGTGAGCCAATTTTACCACCTGCACATCTGGTATCTAAAGCATATGGATTTCTCTAATTAATTACATGGGATATTGGCACTTCAGACACTTGTCACAGAATTCAATCATGGATTGACTGTGATTTAATATTTGCCAAATGTTCACTTGAGACAGCTAGTGTTTAAGAGTTGGTATGGAGGATTCCTTCAGTATCTATTTATCTGAGTTCCCTGACTTCTCTAGTTTTCCCTATAAGTAGGGCAACAGAAAGCAATATAAGTTTTTCCTGTGATGACCTATGTCCACTTCAAGATTAATACTATTCCTCCATTGAAAAAAAAATGTTTTCTACCCTAGTGTAAAAGCTTAGAAGTCATCACTCCTATACTCACAACACAAAACTTGAAAAATTGAAATCAACAATTCTTTTTAGAATAAGAAGATTAAGGTAACTGGGCAAATTGTTGTCCTAACTGGAGAGACAAGCAGTTACAGAGAAAAGTAGTTTACTGGAAGCAGAGATGCTTGAGCCAATGACAGGTGGGTCACATAAGTGACAAAATGCTAGAGGCTGAGTGTGGACTTGTTGCTGAGTTAAAACAAATGGGGAACTAGTCAGAGGAGTTCCCTACACTTTTATTAGTTTACTCCAAAAGAATTCCACCAGGTTCTCATGGTGAAGAGTGAGGAAAATCCTGTGTTTCAAACATGAGGAGGCGAAACATGACAATTATGACTTACACCTAGAACATTCTGCTCTGCTTAACAAAGTTCTGTCCTCATGGGAAGCAATTTTACCAGAGCCTCATCTTCCTTAAGGGAAGCACAATAAATCAACATGATTTCCCCCTCTGGCCTTCCTGTCTCATATAAAATGAAGAGATAAAAACACTTAAAAAACCTCTTCTGAAGGTCACAATCCAGGGACGCTGCCTTTCCTCTCACTCAAAATGGAAATTTAGTATTAAAGGGTGCTTCCCCTCCCCAATACCTCACATGGCATTATCCAAATGTGCTATAAGACATAGATTTTCTTTAATAGTTTCTAGGGACTGAACTGATATTTTTTAAAATGTAAAACCGATCACATGACATTATTACTTACAATCCCCCATTGACTATTAATGAATCTTTAGATGAATTATAAATCTCTTTCTATATTTTTACAGATCTTTTTGACCTGGGCTCTGCATACTACTTCAGTCTCATCTTTTCACAATTTACACCCTTGAATATTTGGTCTCATATTTTAGAAATACTTTTTGTTTAATTTCAACCTCATCTCTTGATTCTATTTCTTCACGTGTACTTTTCTTTTGATGTGAAGTAATCCTGTTTTTCTCTAACTTGGTAATTCCTACTTAATCACCTGGTTTCAATTTAAGTAGACATTTTTCCCTCAGAAGCTGTTCCCTGTCATATATTCTGTAAGGGCATAAATATGCCCACAATACCTTATGTCTCTTACCCTATATTTAATTACTTGTTTGTCCAGATTTCTTCCTAAATTTTAAGCTTATGATTTGAAGGATTCCATCTGTCTTCTTTACAGTGACATCCACTGCATCTTCAATTCCCAGTCCATAGTAACATCTCCATAAATATATAATTATTGTTAAATCATTGAATAACTATGGATAAATGGATGGTGAATGAAATAAAAAATGATTGGATGCTATATTCTTAGTCTAATTTAAAAGAGAAGCTCTATAAAATAATCATTGAAAGAATAGTTGGATATTATTTACAAAACTATGGTAAAAACCTTCATCCATAAGTCATCATTGCTGGTTAAGTCTGCCACCATTTGTAACAGTTGTTTTTCCATTATTTATTTATTTTAATTTTTTACATCATTGACAGTTGTTTTTAAAAGTCTCTGATACAGGGCAAGATCATCTTCAAACAATTTCTACTAATGGTTTCTGGTTTATTGAGAAAATATTTTGTGAGAAGTTTAAAATTAGCTTTGTTCCTGTGTCACTGTGTCACCCAAAGTCAGTAAGTAGACAAAAATAAACAATATAAATTAACTGCTTGGCAAAACTCAGAGGAAACACAGATAATAAATATCCATTTAAAAGCTGTGTCAATAAAAACTATGTCAATTTCTAATTGAATCAAAATTTCTGATAGGAAAAGTGGGATGGAATTCATTGTTCCTCTTAGGTAACACAATACACAAATACCTTATGATAACTATGTAAATAATTTCTTGTGTTTTTGATGTCATGTTAGGCTCTCTCTAAATTTGTTAAGTCCCTGCTATTTTACCTGCTGATACCCTATAAACTCATCAGATATAAAACTATTTTAATGATAATTAAAACTTTTAAATAACTAAGTTATGGGGTTTTCTTCCATTTTGGAAATGTTTTTAGTTTACTTTCTTTCATAATAGGTTCTAATGCTATCAGCATTTACCAAGTAGTTACTATATGCTAATTGATCTATACTTATTGATTATGGGTAGTTTTTGTTTCACTTTATTGAAAAACCAGTTATGAAATGAATGGTGTGATAGGTCTATAACCTATTTTGGGGAAAATAGCATATGATTAAAAAGTTTACTGAGAATAGTCTGATTATTTAAATTATATGTGTGTGTGTAAATGTAAAAATAAAGCTAGGCAGATTCCTCATCAAAATGTTAAAATTTTTTGTCTCTGTAGTGGGATTTGTGTGATCCTTACTTTAAAAATATTATTTGCAGCATTTGGAAGAGGCATTTTATGATAATCACACATTACTTCAATTATTACTAACCACCTGACCCTCCCCCAAAACATGCTAACTTTGGAGAAATTAAAATGGATATATTTTTTGGTCATATTAATTAGTTCTCTATCTTATTTCAAGTCCATAAACAGAAGCATCCTGTTTAAAACTTTATATATTCAGGATTTTATTTTTGTATCTCATATACATATATCTGAAAATAATATTTTATCTGAATCAGAGTGGGCATGATTCATTGTAGGATAAATGAATTTTTTTAAATGGGGTAAGAATAGTTTTATATTCATTCCAATCCCTTTTTCTTAGCATATAGTTAAAACAAACTCATTTTTAAAAGATATTTATTTATTTATTTATCTATCTATTTATTTATTTATTTATGTACAAAAGAACTGGGGTGTAGGCCAGAGGTGCAGGGCAGGGGGTGAGAGTATTCACAAGACAAAGAGTGGAGAGCAGAACAGGTGGATCTACTGAAATACAGTGCTGAGGGGAGCAGTGGGCAAGACAGGAGAAGTCTGCTGCGCTATGTGAGTAGCTCCAAGGTCAGAGATTGAACTCAGGCCCTCATGGTGATAGTGCTGGCACTAAAACCCTGCACCACCAGCAAGGCCCAAAACAAATTCATTTTGTTTTAAAATATATTTTTTTTTCAAATTTTTTTTTTATTTATACAAAAACCGGGGTACAGGCCAGATGCACTGGAGGGTGAGAGGATTCACCAGAGACAGAGCGGGGAACAGAACAGGCAGACTGAAGAAATACACTGCTGAGGGGAGCAGCAGGCAAGACAGAAGAGGTCTGCTTGCCATGTGGGCTGCTCCGAGGCTGAAGGGGTCAAATCGGCACTGCAGAGGCTGCGGAAAGCTTCACAGTGCTGCGCTCATCCGCCTGCACCACCAGGGAGGCCCAAAATATATTATATTGATGCCTCACCTCACACTAAGAATGTAATCACTAGTCACTGATTTCTTTACTCTTAAAAGTTGGAATGTACTTAAGAAATTACTTAAAAGGAATAATTTCACATCAACTGCACCAAAACCCAAGGATCTCCCAGTGTTCAGACAGACCATATAAAATCATTTCATCCAAAGTCTTCTCAACAATTTATGAAGATTCAATTTGAGACTACAGCTTGCTGGAACTTCAAAAGCAGACATTCTGTTGGCGCCATCTAGACATTTTCTAATTGTTTATACTTGCACTTAAAATTTGTTTTAGAAAATTTCTTACTTTTCCAGGATTTGGGGTAGCTTTAGAGATCATCTTGAACAAACATTTGAAACTTATTCCTACAATCCATTCTTCTCATAAGAGTGCAATGGCACAATAATTTCAGTATCGTAATGTTGACACAATTACTTAATGAAATGTTATCTGAAGCAAAGGGAATGTTTGTTAAATGATCAGTATGATTTCTACCTTTGTTTTACCACTAAAAGTGGAAAATGAAGGAAAGGGATAAGATGGCATTGTTCTTGTTCTTTATTTATAGTATGCCAACAAATAGACCTCTTTTTGAAAATATAGAATTTACTATTTAACATTGTGATGAACTATTTTATAAAATTGTTTTAAAAATATTCCAGAGAATTATGATAGATTTTTTTACAGTATGCTTTATTCTTTGTACTGACATAGAGAATCTTCTTCAGAAATGTACAGTGATGGAAAAAAAATTTCTTTGACTTTTTATGCCCTTTTCTCCAATTATAAATAAGCATTAATTGCCCCTTAAATAAGTTTTTACTCTTCCTAAATGTAATAAGATAAATGGGAATGATAAATTACTTTCATAATTTGGGATAAGAAAATGTGTCTCTCTTGACAATTTTTTCAAATTGCTTTAAGGATTATACTCTGCATCCTTTACTAATCATATAATTAATTAATATTGAATCTCACAAATATAATTTAAAATACTTATTACAGTATAATTCCACTTATATCTTGTCTATGTGCTATTTTTCATAAAATTTACTTCTACATGCACCCTATACAAATAATACATAATTGTTATATGTGATTAAACAACCAATTTGCTGTGAAACAATTGTAAAGGATGTAAACATATTATTTTGTATTTATCTACATGCTTACAATTTCTAATACTCACCATTCCTTACAGTATGTAATTTCCATCAGGAGTTGTTTACCTCAAGCCTGTGAAATGTTTAAGCAATATGTTAGTATGTATCTGCTGTGAGAAATTTATCATAATATGTTTTTATTTACCTAAAAATGACATACCGTAAATTTTTGAAGATTTTTTTTGTGCATATGATTTTTTTCAGCATTTTTAGAATGCTATTCTACTTTCTTCTGATTTACATAGTTTTTAAAGAGAAGTAAGCAATGTTCTCATTTTAGTTTCATTGTATTTAGTTTTCTTCTCACTGACTACTTTTAGAATTTTTCTCATTTCAGCAGTTTGACTATGATGTCTGAGGTGCAATTTCCTCTTTATTTATACTATTTGGGGTTCACTGAGAGGCCTGCATTCAAAAGTTTCTTTTTTGATCAAACTTGAAAAATTTTCAGATGGCAATTCTTCAGAATCCTTTTGTATGCTTCTCTCTCTGCTCCTTTTGGGACTCTATTTACATGAATACTATGCTATTTGATACTGTAACATTATTCTTCAAGTCTGTCTTATATTTCTCTGCATCCTCTCACATTCTATCAACTTCAGCTTCTCTGGCTTTCATTGTCCAATCCCTTAAACAGTAGCCTTTTTGTTCTTGAGTTTTACCAAAGATATGCCACATGGACTTGAGAGTTCTCTTAGGGGAAAACCTTATAAACACCCAGAGTGTTTCTGTTCTTTCAAGGTTAAGTCCCTCTAGTCTGTGCTTGTTTTTCTTAGTCTCCAGTTACTTTAAGTATTGACATTTTATATTTTGTCCATAGTCTCTGTTGTTATTAGCAGATCAGTAAGTCTATTATAAAATTTTCCATAATTTTCAGAAGCTAAAAGCTTCTATCACCTTTATTTAGTTGATTTGGAAATTATTAGGAGTTAGGAGATCTTTGAAATATTTTACTAAAATTAAATTCATTTACATGCAAATTAGCTCTTAATTATGTGAATGTTGATACAACAAATGAATAAGAGCCTCAAAATGAGATGTCATTACTTTAAAGTATATCAGTCATTATGTAATGAGAATACTAAAGTTTACAAACAGATACTTGAAAGATGGCAATCAGGAATCAAGTCATCTTCACTCATGCATTTACTGAAGTTGCTAGCTTGTTTTCTAATGTCTGTGATATCACTCTTACATGCTAGCTCTATAAATGTTTCAATTAATTTGCTTGTGAAAGGCACACTAAATATGTTGGGAAAAGATTCATATTTATATAGTATAAGGTAAAATATAAAGTACATTGTTTATTTGTATAATGTAAGGACACTTCATTCATAACATACTTAAGCATTTATAAGCAAAATTCACATATATTTACTTGGCTTAGTTTTCTTTTATTTTTAAAGATTTATTTATTTATGCACACAAGAATGGAGGTACAGGCCAGAGGTGCAGGGGGTGGGAAGATTCACCAGAGACAGAGTGGGGAACAGAACAGGCAGATTGACTGAAATACAATGCTGAGGGGAGCAGCGGGCAAGTCAGGAGAGATCTGCTGCACCATGTGGGTAGTTCCCTGGCCAGGGATCGAACTCTTGCTGCAGAAGCTGAGGTTGGCTTCATAGGTTGAGTCTTAACCCCTTGCGCCACCAGGGAGGCCTGGCTTAGTTTTCTTAATAACCTTTTGAGGCATCTTCATTTTATGAAGTATAAAATTATAATCTTAAATGGGTTGTGGTGACTCTCCAAATAAAATGTGTAAAATAGGCAATGGAGTCAGGTGCTAGACACAGATACTCTGCCTCCTTGAAAACTTACCGCCTACTTGAAAACAAGTAAAATCTTGTTTTCACTAATATATAGAATCTCTTTAATTGAGCCCCCTCTAACTCCGCTTTGGTTCTCAATACCCCAATAGCCTTTGTATAAGTCAAATGTTTTGTGTTATCCCTGATATAACACAGAGTAATGCCAGATATTTGATGGTACTTGAGAGTTTGCAACCTTGAAAATAGTAAATGTGAAAATAAAATTCAGGGAATGTTAAATAACATGTTGAGATCACATGGATTCATATAGCTCAAATTAAGTTTGTTTATCTTGACTAGTAAATGTTCCATTGCTTGAAATAGTTAAAGTGACACTTGTGGCTCACTCTTTTCTATTACCCATGCTATATTTTAAAATCTTGATCAACACCAAGCTTAATACAAACAATTCATTTGCAATTAAGCAAGACATGTTTATAGAAAAATGTAAGTGAGTGTAATTTTTGAAGTAAATGTGTTTGAAATCTGTCTAACTTGGCCTTCAATGTTTTATATCAGTCCTGAAGAAAGGGTAGATTTTTTTACTTGCAAGCAGGCTTTTATCTCCATTGTTGAAAATAAGAATGCTGTTTATTCCCTGGGGAAAAAAGGGAAGCTAAACATGAGGTTTTTTTTTTTTTTTTAATTTATAAGGCTCATTATTTTACCCCAATTTTAAATTAAACTATTCTTTTAAACATCTAGGTTTGAAGAGAAGGCTTTAGTCTTTCAAAGCCTACACAATATACAGCAATTTGATGGTATTTATTTGCTTGATTTGAAAATTATAGGTATATCCTTTCATGTGACTTTTAAATTGAGTTGAGACCTAAAGAATTCTGCTGCCTGAATATCTATTTGGTTCTCTCTCTTCTATATTATAACTGCACTCTTAAGTTGATTATTAGATGCCCTATGCAGAAATTGGAGAAGCTTCTGAAAAGATCTTGCCTTGTTAATAAATGGAAGGCATATTATTGTACAGGGAGCTTCTTGTTGAATTTATATATGATTCTTGTTACTAGGAAACCGTATTACTAGATTAAAAGTCTCTTTCATATGCCCTTTGCTCAACACACACACATAGATATAGATTTATATTCATATGTATATGCATATTCCAAGCCTTGCACACATAAAAATCAAGTTAAAATTGGAAATAGCCTTACAGAGAAATGATTTCAACTAATCTAGTTGTACTGAAAAGTAGGTCACTCTTCAGAGGTCAAACAAATATAGGTTTAATCATAGATCTTATATTCTTGACCTTAGCAATACACAATGGAGATTTAAAGAATAAAACAAGCTAAATTTAAAATCTTCCCAGTTTCTGGTTATTTTATATTGAACCTATGTGGAGTGTAGTGAAGAAAGGCATTTGGTTAGATTGTAAGAGCTGAATTTAGATCTATTACAGGTTATAAGTTTACTTTTAAAAAATTAAGAGGATTTAGTAACTATGTATAGTTGAGGAATTTCAGAAAGCATTAAGGACAGAATTGTGATGAGAGAGGTTGCTTGAGAAGGAATGGAAAACTCAGAATCCTGGAGTTTCCAATTTAGAAGATATTAGAGAGTGGCAATGCCTAGATTTCACAGAAAAGCACAATGTGGAGCAGAGTTGATTGCTCAAGACCCTAAAACACAATGGCAGAATCAACCAGCACCACACTGCTCCTCTCCTTATTCCTATTCCAGAGCTTTTCCCATTATGTTTTGCTTTATTTATATATGAGTTCTTCATAGACTCTTACATATCTATAATTTTATTACTCCCTTTACTGAGAAATAAAATAGTCCCATTGGATTGAGGGTCCAGTTAAATACAATAAGGGCATCTAGGTCCAGACATACAGAACTTCCCTCAAGAGAATGGTGAACTGTGAGGGATCCCAAACACAGAATAAGAATCATTGGTCATAAACAAATTTGAGGTTAAACACATTGCAAAATTATGTGTTTTTGGTTAAAGTAAAATGCTGAGATTTTAACAATTTATGTAATATTTAGTAGAAGAGAATGTGTCCAAATAGCAGAATTGAGGTAGTATGCACTCACTTCCTCCCACAATTACAGTAAATCTCTAACTAAATATGCATTAATCTACATAGAGGTAGAAACATAGAGCTTCCATAACAAAGGATGACAACGCAGCACCCAAGATGGAAAGGAGAGACAATGATACTCACCAAAGAATAAGGGACAATGAGGCACAACTGACAAGAGATCTTTAAAGTCTGTACCATTTACCTGGGGAGTAAGGTGAGGGTTGTGTCTAATACCAAGCACCCCAGTGCTGTGCTCTAGTGTAGCAGAGATGAACCCCTGCATTGAAAGCCAGAAGGCAATGAGCACAGGAAAGCTAAGCAAAATGTACAGACTAAGAACCAGTCCTTAATTGGCCTGCAAGCAGATTCACTTGTCCTGGTACTCAAGGCATTAACATAACCTGAACAGAGCCCAACACATAGGTGAAAGAACTCCAGATACTTCCTTTACAGCACTGGACTGGAAAGCAAGAAACTAGAGAATAATCCAGGGTCAGAGTCACAGCAAGCACAATTTTGGCAACCTCTTGCAACCTTGCTAAACAGAGAGCATCCTTTTTTTTTTTTTCCAATATTATTCCTCACTAAATAAAACCAGGTCTTCTTAAAGAAGTGACTAGGGGTTGCACAGGGAAAATACAAATTTGGAACATGCCACATGGAAAGTAAGAGCACTGCAAACATATGGAGGTGTGGAAAAGACACAGGAGCTTGTTTAAAGGAGTGTTCGCATGAAAACTTTATACAATTTGAATATCAAAAAGTAATGGCATGGAAGGGTTTTTATCACACTGAATAAGAAAAAAAATAAATGTCTTTATATAGGTGTATTAAAAAATACTTTAAAGGAGCAGAAAATTCCTTCTTTATAGAAGAATGCCAGTGCACAAATATTGAAGTATGCATGAAAATATGACATCATCAGCATCTAATAATTGATGAAGACAATGATCTTTAAGGGATTTTAAAACAATTACATGAAATGTTGTTATGGAACAGGATTTTCCACATAGTCTCAAAGTATTACTCCATAGGCTAACTATAAATTTCAAGGACGGAAAATTACCTCTTCAAGAATGACAAAATCTAGCAGATGTCTCCGTAACCATGAAATAAAGTTTGGCATAGCCAGTAACTGGACATCCTGATTTAAGAGCCTCCCACTATGTACTGGGAAGGAGGCAATAGCACCTGTGCAGTATTACTGACAAAACATGTTGGCCCTCAATCTGAGAGGGACGAAATAATTAAAAAAATTAAAATTGAAATACATTCTACAATATAATTGCCACTGCTGTTAAAATGTAAATGTTATGAAAGTTTATTTTAAAAAAACAACTAGAAAAATGGTATAGATTATACACAACTCAAGAGCTATAAGAATCAAATGGAATATATAATCCTTAAAGGAATGATGGGTTGAAAGAAAAAGGAAATAGACATATTGGAACACCAGGTAAATTTTGAATATAAACTTTGAACTTCAGCAGAATGAGGATTCCATAACTTGAATTAATTTAAAGGCACTATCTAAAAACTAAAATTACTGAGGAAAATTGGTCTAATTTGATATATTGTCAAAAGAAGATATACTAATCATTATGAAAATATAATTAGTGATTTTGTTGAGATGAAAATAAAAAAATAGATTTTAGGGTCTCAATATGTGATAACATTAAGAATAATATTTGCTTTCAAAAATATGAAAGAAGGGGCATCCCTGGTGGTGCAAGGTGTTAAGCACAATGCTGTGAAGCACAAGTTCAATCCCTGGCCAGGAAGCAACCCACATGGCGCAGAAGACCTCTCCAGACTCGCCCCCTGCTCCCCTCAGCAGTGTACTTCAGTCTATCTGCCTGTTCGGTTCCACGCTCTGTCTCTGGTAAATCCTCTCACTCCCCCACACCTCTGGCCTGTACCCCAGTTCTTGTATGCATAAATAAATAAATCTTTAAAAAAAGAAAAATATGAAAGAATACAAAGTGTAAAATGAAAACAATGACTCCCATGAAAACTCTTCTTAATATACAATCTTTATTTTGACTTTTTTATTTAAGTTTTTTTCTGTACACTACTTTTCACTTAATATAATGCCATTTCCAAGTATCTTGAGTATTGTGCTAAAACCTTGTTTTTAATAAGCAAAGTAGTACCCTATGATGTGTATCTAATATCTAGGTCAGTTTAGCAAAATGCTTTTAATCTTAAATTCACTTTTTTCTTTTTCTTTTTTTTTTAAGATTCTGCCTGTGTTTGTAAATACATGGGAGCTCTAGTTAGACAAAGTAATCTAAAACTCAAGAAATACATACTTATAAATAAATGAAGCCAACAGTCTTCTCATCCTAATAATCTCATGAATGACTTGCATTTCTTTGTAAAATGTTGAGAGGTGTTCATTAGCTGAAAAAAAATATAGCATCGAAAGGAAATGTTGCTTGAAATGATAAGAATGCTAGTGCTGGAATTTCTTGCCTATTTTCTCTGTTTAATAGAGAAAGATGTCAGTCTAGATGGTTGAAGACATACTTAACTGGCAAAGACAATCTCTCAGGCTCAGTTTTGACTGGGTTTAAGCACAAGGATCCTTCCCCCATGGGTTTTTTGAGGTAGGAGAGGGCGTGCTCTGACAGGTTCCTGATCACACTTCCATACCTTGCCATCACAGCTTGTTTCCTACCTTCTGAAGAGACTCATCTCCTCACACCTCTGCTGCACCGGTGCTCATACATGCCCACACTTCATTCTGAACTGAGCTGTTTCTTATTATGGAGGCGTGTTTACTTCCCCAGCGACTAGATAAGCACAGTCTTTAAAATCATATATGCAAAATTATACACTAATCAATCCACCTCCAGATTTATAATTCATCAGAAAAAAATCTGCTTTAAAATATTTAATAGACATTAAAGTAGGAACTTACCTTTCACATATACTCCACACATTTACTATAACACCATTTCCTTGAAAATATTTGGACATTATAACCCATCTCTTTCTGTATGTGTGTGAAAACAATATGCTCTCTTTGTTTATTATAGGAAACTCAGAACAAGGCTCTCTATTTGTATTCAGGAAGCCAGTAAAATAGAATTCAAGAATTAATATGCTTTTTAAAATTTCATTTTAATTTAATGCGATGTAAGAGAAGCAAAGGAAGTAATTATTTTCCCTGTGTTTTCCTCTCATATACCCCACACTCCCACAATGTAAGGATGCCCAGTTTTTCCCAGTGGTGCCATGAATTGTTGCCACATCACTTTCTGCTTCTCCCACAAAAAGCTTGCTGCAGGGAGTCTGGCTACCTGCCAAAGGACAAGCTTCCTTCTCAGCCCCTCTCATTCTTCCCTCATTAGCTGCATGTGAAATTGTCACATATATTTTTATAAAAAGCCTTTTTCATGAGAACCTAATTCACTCAATATTATATATAGCCTGAAATTCCATGCATCACATGCTTCCATGTATTTTAAAAACTTTATTTTTAGCTTATGCCTTTTGTGCCCTGTCAGCACTGTGGCTTTCCTCCCTCTGTAGCTAGGTGGTTTGGAACAGCTGATAACGCATTCATAAAGAAGAGCTGTATGAATCTTTGGGATGACTATTTCTCCTGCTATGTCAAATATTTATATAGCAGCCTACAAAAGGGCAGAGTTCAATTAGGTTATCTCCACTGACAGCAAAGGTCAGTGCTCTCTTTCATGGATTTTGCTTAAATATATGTTTACACTTACAAATCCCAATTTTGTTTTGGTCCCTTCATTCTGCAAAATGATCCAACAACAATGTAATTCTGATACTCTGGGAAAAAACAATAGCCTTGCTAGACTAATCCCACTGCTATCTATGCAGAAAGCAGACTAACTAGTCACACTCCAACACTCTTAGCTCCCTGAAAACAGTTTGCCAAACTGATAGACACACAGGTGATGATTTACTTTTAGAATTTCTTAGGGTAGCCTGGTGAGGAAACTAATTTACCAAGATCAATGAAAATTAGTTTTGTCGCTACTTTTGTAAATTGGTTTAATTTCATCCTTTTTCTTATGTATTAGTTAGAAGCCCAGTTCTCACATGTCATTTTCTCCATGTCTTCTTGGTCCGAAGGACAAACCGCTAAGTGACTGATTAGTAACTATGACTTTGATAAGATTTGAACCATTCAGGGACAGCGCTCTTAGTAAAAATAATTAAAAGGAAATGAAGAAAAATGCTCATTGGTTTTACAACTCCAATATACTACATATCACAAGGAACCAAATGTTTAAGTCTAAAAGTAATTCTCTTCTCATACATTGAATTGGTTTTTATAAGAAAATCAAAAGTAGCTAAACACACTCTACCCTTGTTGTCTTGTTTATATTCTAAAAGTGGTAGAAATTTCTAGCTAAATTTTATGCTATGAAATTTTGAAAGCCAGTAAAGTTACTAAAACTGGAATAATCTTTGTTCTTCAGTGCTGTTGTAGTGGCCAACAGGGAAAGTTCTGGTATATATCAGGGCAGCCAATGAAAACAGGAACAGATGATTTATTTCAGCATCTAGAGTCAAAATACTGATCTCACAAATTCAGAACAAAAAAGGTATGAATAAGGAAATTTCATTAGAAAACTGGGTAAAAGTATATCTACTGATTTGTTTTGGTGAGTTCTTTTTTTCTGTGCTTTTGCTCTTAAGTCATTTCTGATAAAAATTACAAAATAATAATTAGTGGTTATTGTTGGCAAGATAGCAGATATATTGAGCTTAATTTGAAACTAATCATTATTTCAGTCCTACTCACACCACAACACAGGACATGAAGAATTATTTTACCTGAACCTTTTCTTCTGTCTTATGTGCTATTTTTGTTTAATGTTGAATTTTATTAGTTCTACTTTCTATTTTTAACACCACAAATAAATTATTTTATGGAGTCAATGTTAATATAGATTTATCCACGTTTATCACTATTTTTGTATATTCATATTTTGTACCATAAACGTTTCTTAAATATTTTTTTTCTTTTTCTTAAAGTATATTAGTTTCTCTCATAAGGTTCTATTGAAGGTAAACACTGTTTATATAAATGTCTTTATTTATCCTGATCAGTTTATAATCTTAAGTTAGTTTTTTCTTTTAGTAAGTTTAAGCTATTAGCACCAACCTTCTGTTGTGAGAAGTTGCCTGTGTCAGCTAAATTCTGATAGTTTGCAGACAGCATGTCTTTTCTTTTTCATAATTTTTAAGATGTTTGTTTTGTCTTTGGAATTCTACAGTTGCACCATGATGTGTCCAATGTTTCTTTTTTCTTTTCTGGTGTGGATTTTGTTGAGATTTCTTCATTTGAATATCCACCTCTTCAGGTATTGAAGATGTTAAGCCATTATCTCTTCAAATGTTGTCTTCCAAGCATTCTATTTTCTCTACCTAGTAAGCTGAAAGGAAATTTATTAAATCCTATTATTTTTATCTCTTAATATCTCATCTTATGTTTCCTATCCCTTTCCTTCCCTAGAACTGCAGATTAATATCTCAGTTTACCAATCAATTGTGCCCATGAAAAGTTGGCATATATAAAGCCATTTTTAAAAATGGAGCTGGGGAGCCAATACAGAGAAATTGCATTATCTGCCTCTTTTGAACTAAGTCAATGACCTTGAAGTAGATCAAAGACCTTTGGACTGGACCAACAACAATTTTTATTTTTTTCAGAAACCACCAAGCAAGCAATTGCTTGAGATGTTATCCAGGTCATGATCACTAATGATTAATGATTTTTAATCAGAGGATTGAACAGTTAATTCCCTTTTCATCCTCTCAGGACAATTAGCAAACAGTTCTGTATAGCCAAGAATAGGCTAAGTTGGTTAACACTAATCAACTATTTTTTTTAATTGAAGTTATAGTGGTTTACCATATTATATGTTACTCAAAGACACAGGATCATACTTTCTGAGAAGCATGTCACTAAACCACATCCATCACCGAGGCACCCTTAGTGCACCACCAAAGTCGATTGTGGCTTCTCCCTTCCATGTCTACCTAATCCCCCAGTCTTGTAGGCATGTTGTCTTAGTTCTAGGGTCAGATTTCCAGTTTTTGTTACTGGTTTGGATTTGTCTGAAACTTTGTTTTATTTTCTATAGTCCACATATAAGTGAATCCACATTTAAGTATATCCACATAAAATATTATTTCATGCATAATAATGCTTAGCTTTTCCACTCACAGATGGAATTTTGGTTTTACAACAGCAGTTGTGTTTGGTTTTGTCTTGGAATTAATACGTTCTTTGAGTAATTTTTCTATAAAATTAAGCAGTTGTGATTTCTTTGGAAAAAATAGTGAATTTACATATGACTTCAATATCAGATGAACAACATAGTAATTGGGCTGTGTGTATATTGCAAATGATCACAGTAAGTCAAGTTAGCATCCATCACCATACAATTTTTAATCCTACAAACTCCATTGACTAATACACCTGTTTATGTGTCCTGCTGTGGCTATAAGGAACCTACAGGCAGATATAAAAACTTCTTCTGTAAAGTGTGTGTAGGATTTAAAGGCATATTTTTGGGCCCCAACTTCACCTTGGGTCCAACTTTTTTTATCCTAAATTTCAACTTTCTTTTTCATGCTTTTAAACTAATTTTAACTTGCTGTGAGTAGTGTATTTTGTAAATTATCTTACATTCTATTTGGAATTAAAAAAACAGACTTTATATAATTAGATTAATAAATGAATGATAGACTTGGGTGCCGGAAGAAATAAAAGCAAAGTTGAAAAAAAAAAAAAGAGCTTTTTGATGAGGGGAAAAATCACTGGGAAGCAATATATTTCAGTGACTATAAACTGGGATTTAGAATCTGCCAATCAGAGTACATGCCTATTTTATTACCTGCAGTGTGTCTTTGAATAGCTAAATGTCATGAAATGTTTTGCCTATCTTCTTTAATAAATTTTAGGCTTTTGCATGTGGCTATTCACTTTTCCCAACACCATTTGTTGAAAAGATTCTCCTTTATCCAAGATATACTTTTGGCTTCTTTGTCATAGATTAACTGTCCATGTGATGTGGGATTATTTCTAAGCTCTTGATTCTATTCTACTGGTCAGTTTGTCTTTTCTTAAACTAATGCCATACTATTTTGATTATGATATCTTTGTAGTATAATTTGAAGTCTGGGATGTAATTTCTCCAGTTTTCTTTCCTTGAAGGAATTTCTTTGACTATTCAGGGTGTTTGTAGTTCCATATAAATTTCAGCACCATTTGTTCTTTTTCTTTGAAAAATATCACTGAGTTTTTGATAGCAATTGTATTGAATCAGGTTATTGTTTTGGGTAAGATGGTTATTTACCAGTGTTAGCTCTACCAATCCATGATGAGGGAATTTTTTTCCCATTTCTTTCTGTTTTTTAATCAATAACTTACAGATTTCATTGTATATGTTTTTCACCTTCTTTGTTAAGTTTATTCCTAGGTATTTAATTCATTTTGATTCTTTTTCAAAAGATTTGTTTTTTTATGCATACAAGAGCTGGGTACAGGCCAGAGATGTAGAGGGTGAGAGGATCCACCAAAGACAGAGTGGAGGACAGAACAGGAAGACTAACTTAAATACACTGCTTAAGGGGGCAGTGGGTGAGACAGGAGAGGTCTGCCTTGCCATGTGGGTTTCCCTCTGGCTGGCCTGGGGATCGAACTCATGCTGCAGAGGCTATGGATTGCTTCATAGTGCGGTGCTTATCCCCTTGTGCCACCACGGAGGGCCTTGATTCTATTTTAAATGGGATTCTTTTCTTGATTTATTTTTCGTCTAGTTTGTTGTTTGTATATAAGAATGCGGCAGTTTTATGTATATTGATTTTGTACCCTGTCACATCCCTGAATTGATTTATTTCTAATAGCTTTGTAGTGGGATCTTTAGGATTTTCTTTATACAATCATATTGTCTGCAAAAGTGGTAATTTTACTTCTCCCCCAATTTTTTCCTTTATCTTTCCCTTGTCTAATTTATTTCTAGCTGGGATTTCCAATATTATGTTGAATGGTAGCAGAGAAAGTAGATGTGACTGTCTTTAATTTGATCTTAAAGAACAGGATTTCAGTTTTTTACTTGTATTAGCTGTGTGTTTGTCTCAACAAATACCCTTTGTTGCTTTTGGAGTATGTTCCTTCTTTCCTCATTTTTTTGAGTTTTTCATCATAAATGGAAATTGATTCTTGTCAAATGTTTTCTTTGCATCTATTGAGATGGTTACATAAGTTTATTTTTTTTCCTTTTGTTAATCAATTAATCCAATAAATTACATTGATTTTCAGATGTTGAACCAAACTGCATCCCTGCAGAACATTTCTGAATCATTGCACTTATTTTTAAATTGTCTTCTATTTTATGGCAATGTTACTATATTATTTTTATAGTAGTGATATGACTTTTCATGTATTTGAGTTTAGAAAGTGAATCAATTTAAAGAAAATAATTAGTAAATAATAATATATAGGCAATATGAACATATAAGTCTTTAAATGTAGTATTCAGAAAGTGGGACTGATAAACCTTGTTTAAACATATACTCTGAACTATTAGTATGTCAGTAACCATGAATTTGTACTGAACTTAACAAAATTCTTACTATGGTTGCTCTATAAAAAACTTATTTGTGAGGCTCTGGAAAAACTGAGATAGCATATACTTAAAGAATAAAGAATAGTACTATAATTATCATTTTTGCTTTAATAGCATTATAATCTGCCCAGTCAAGGCAAACAAATGTTAAAATAATTAGTTGGAACTCACCTAATTAAAAAGAAATCACCCTTAAAACCATAAAAATCAAATTGGAAGTCACTCAAGGAACAAATTAGGAAAACTAAATTCTCTAGATAAGTGGTTGCTAAACCATCACATAAGAAACACCAAGGGAGGGACCAGGGCTTAAGTCTCAGTGCTACTGAGGTGACAGCCCAACACAATGGCCTGAGTTTGATCCCTGGGCAGGGAGCTGACCTACATGGTGCAGCAGACCTCTTCTGTCTCACCCACTGTTCCCCTCAGCAGTATATTTCAGTAAATCCTCCTGATATGTTCCCACTCTGTCTCTGGTGAATCCTCTCATACCTGCACACCTCTGGCCTATACTCCAGTTTGTCTATGCAAAAATAAATAAAATCTTTTAAAAAAATCACCTGGGGAACATATTTGATTATTTATACCTGTGGCATATTATAAATAACGAACTAGATTTTCAGTGATGGGTCCTCTACAAATGTGTTGGAAGCAAAATTACTAAATTAAATGATTTTGACAACATATTTCTGAAATGGACTGTGATTAATACAGTACATAAAGTTTTTACAGAGAAAAAAAGACACATTATATTTAAATAAAGGAATAAGTAATCAAGAAATTAATTTTAGGGGCCTCCCCGGTGGCGCAGCAGTTGAGCGCTGGGTTGCGAACCTGCCCGCAGCCTCTGCAGCACCGGTTCAATCCCCGGCTGCTCCCCGGCCACCGGAGGAGGGTCCCACATGGCACGCAGACCTCTCCTGCCGCCCGCTGCTCCCCTCAGCAGTGTACTTCGGTCCTTCTGCCAGCTCTGCTCCCCGCTCTGGCTCTGGTGAATTCTCTCACCCTCCCGCGCTTCTGACTGTACCCAGTGCTTGTATAAATAAATAAAAATAAATCTTTAAAAAAAAAAAGAAATTAATTTTAGATTAACACACAAATATTTGTCATAACATATTTATATTTTTGTTATTAAATTATAGTAACTAAATTTACATGATTTGTCATCTTTGTCATGTTACTCTGTACATGTTGATTAAGGATCAGTATCTATAAATTCTGAACAAAATGGTGTAGAATATTTCTAGTCACCATCACTATTTCAGTCAAATGTTTTCTAAAATAGTTTTCATATTGTTATAGGACAGGGAGAGGGGCAGCCCAAACCCCTCAAACCTGCGTATTCTAAATGGGTTCTGCCATCCGCCACATCAACACAAAACATATGAGACTTTAATGGGAAGGAACTTTAATAAAACTAGGGAACAATACAGGTAAGGCAAAGAGTCTAGCTTCTAAATCAAGCACCCAAAGTTACCCATCCCCTCGTGGGTAAAACTCCATCCATATGGGATCGGCCCAGAACAAGACCCCAAAGCCTGCCACAAGTCTAAAGCACCTTCCAGTGGGGACCCACAGAAAAGGGTCAGAAACAACCAGACAAGCCCAGAAGGAAAAGAGCAAAATCAACATCAAGATAAAAGCTACCATTGTCACCTCCCCATGGGTCTCACCCACATCTGTGTCATCCAGTCCACGACCAAAAGACCAGTGCAGTTTCTTCATATGTCTCTAGGCTCCACGCGCCTCCTCCAGGTCTCCTGGCTCCATCCTGCTTCCTTCCTCAGTCTCTTCTGCCGCTTCTTCTCTTCCTGCTCAGCTCCACCCTTCCTTGGGTGGGGCAGGGAACTTGGAACCTCCCCCTTTCCTGGGGACCACCCTGTTACAGTATGATTGGAATATTGGAATGAAGGTAGGTAAGTAAGGGAAGGGCATTTCCATGCTAATTATATATATATATAAAGTTTAACACATTGACAAATATATGTCATAAGAAATCTACAGTTCTCCCACTTGAAAACCATACGCAGATACTTTTTCAAGGGAAATTATCTTATTTTCTCCCTTATTAGTGATTCATTATGGTCCTTTCACTTACAACGAAGATGTTCTTTCTGGCCCTCAATTTTATCATGTGTAAGAATGATAAACTAAAATGGAATAATAACATATGGTTATTATGAACATTGAATATTATTTATAATGGATGCAAGATTTTTAGTCCTTATTCATAGTTAGCAAGACATCTCTCACTTTTGGGAAATCTGAGTAAAACTAGGCTTTGATTTTAAAAAAAATAGAACTTTCTTAGAAAAAAATGCATTAGTTCATGGTGCTCAGGAACAAATATTTTAAATTTCAGATATGTACCCCCCCCAAATTTCTCCCACTTTCTTGAAATAAATAAAATTGTTCCCATATACCAAGACTCTAATATCTTCTTGGTTTGTTGTAGTAACTTGAGGACATGTAAATAAAATATGGCCAAGTTTTACCATATTACTATGTGGACATAAAAAGATTTTTCCAACTTTCTTATTAGGTATTACATGAGCTGCTTTTATTCTATTTTCTTTTATTCAGCATTAGTATTATTTAAAATTGGTCATTTGAATGTATTTTAACATGAAGAGCATCACACATAAAACCAGCAGTCCACTCCAATTGAAATAAAGGAAAATGGGATCATTTTGTAACGGAAAATATATTAAGATTGTATATTATACACATATACATATTGATAACTAGAGAATGAAATAATATTTCACCTGGCAATGGGAATAATGTGTAGTCATATATTATAAAAAAATCAAGCTTGTTTCAAATTTTTCAAGTGTCATGAACTCATCTTCAATTAATAAGCTTGATAAAATGCTCAACACTCATAAATTTGTTTTAGTTCATGCAAAGGTTAATCTTCTTATGAATCATGCTTTTCAAGATACCATGAAATGTTCCTAAGACTTTTTTTAAAAACTCCATTAAGAATTTTCAGTGAGGACCCCCCGGTGGCACAGCGGGTTGAGTGCCGCGTTGTGAAGCTGTCCGCAGCCTCTACAGAGCTGGTTCAATCCCAGCCGGGCTGGCAAGGGTCCCAAATGGCGTGGCAGACCTCTCCTGTCGCGCCTGCTGCTCCCCTCAGCATTGTATTTCGTCAGTCTGCCTGTTTTGTTCCCCACTCTGTCTCTGGTGAATCCTCTCACCCTTCTGCTCATCTGTCCTGTACCCCGGTTCTTGTATAAATAAATAAATCTTTAAAAAAACAAAAACTTAAACAAAAACTTAAAAAAAAGAAATTTTAAATTAAAAAAAAGATTTTTCAGTGAATTTCTTTTAAGTCAATTAAAAGAAAACACACACACACACACAGAGCAACATCAACATGAACCAAAACCAACAGATCTGAATATGACACTTGCTAATGTCAAGAATTCATTTGGAAACCCTATGATTATCATTTTGTTCTCTTTTTTTTAAAGATTTATTTATTTATATGAGAATTGGGGTACAGGCCAGAGGGGCAGGAGGGTAAGAGAATTCACCAGAGACAGAACAGGGAGCAGAACGGGCAGACAGACCAAAAGCACTGCTGAGGGGAGTAGCGGGAAGACAGGGGAGGTCTGCCAAGCCATTTGGGTACTCCCTGGCCGGCCAGGAATTGAACCTGCACTTCAGAGACTGCAGACAGCCTCACAGTGCTGCACTCAACCTGCTGCACCACTGGGGTGGTCCTATAATCATCATTTTGTAAGGACTCCAAGGTCTGAGGGAAAGTTCCCTTGCTAGTTGTACAATTTTTGTTCCTTGGGTTGTATTTTCACAACAACAAGGATGAGAATCTTGGCATATAATAACAGGAATAAAAAATGTCTTAGGGAATCTCAGTGGCATTTGAATCAAAATTAAATGTTAAACATATAGGAGGCAGACAGGCCCCTATATTTTTCAGGACTATGAAAGCATGCAAGAATAATCAGTGGGCAAGGGAACAGTAAGTAATGGACAAATCATGCTTCATCAATGTGAAGAAGAACTGTATGGCAGTTTATTTTTTGTTTGTTGGTTTTTTTAAGATTTACTTACCTATGCATACAAGGCCTGGGTGTAAGCCAGAGATGCCGGGGGTTGAGGGGAGTCACCAAAGACAGAGTGGGGAGCAGACCAGGTAGATCTACTGAAATACACTGCTGAGGGAAGCAGACAGGAGAGGTCTGCTGTGCCAAGCAGGTCAGGTCCCTGGCAGGGGATCAAACTCTTGCTGCAGTGGCTGGTTATGGCTTGATAGAGCTGAGACTTTAACGCCTGTGCCACCAGGGAGGCCCCATGTACGGTAGTCTTGAACAGGTTGACTTTGTCAGCTATTAAGATATTATAAACAGCATACAGAAGGAGGCAATTTACTTAATGTACTACTGCTTTGAAACAGATCAGTTATAGGAATAGAGAAGACTGAAGCAGTGTCTGCCTCACTATGGAATCCAAAATGCCATGTAAAACTCCTGTTCTGGAACCATAAAATTATGCATATATATAACATATTTTTTATATAGCTTAAACACAAAAAGAGAAAGTTGTTTAGAAACAAAATAAGTTTGAGAATTTAAGGATATAGGAGGAAAAATGTGACTTTATTTCCAGTGCTTTTTAGACTCCAGTAGGGTAGAAGACTTGCACTTGATCTAATAATTGTCTTTAATTGCTCTCTTATTAGGAAAAAACAGATAGGAGAAATTAAACTTCATAATGCCCTTCTATTCAGTTAAATCTTGTTGTGTCACAATCTATGCATATATTATGGAATAGTAAATACTTTCAGGAATCTTAGGATTATAATCCTGAGTATCAGAGTCAATGCAACACAAGTCAGTCATGTCAACACTTCATTTTTGTTTTGCCCCCTTTTCTAGAAGAAGAAACAATTAAGAAATAGGTTTTAGAGACTAACATAAAGAGTGAACTTTACTACTATAATTTTTGGATTATTGCTTTTTCCTTTATTTTTTGTTCTTGGGTGCTACAAAGCAAATTATAAAAGGGAGTGATTATTTTGTGCTTCCATGAAACTACAGAAGCTGTAGAAACTGGAAAATCTCTAATGCTGGTTTAGTGTAGCAATAACTACATCTTTAAAATCCTGCCTGCATGAAGGCACTCTAAAAATACATTCCTTCGTGGAGTTTTCAGACAATATCTTCTTTTTATTCAGCTGCAGGAGGATCCAAACACTTCCATACATATTTTAATTTGTTAATAAAAATAGAATGTATTCAAATAATGCTTATTTGTTTAATTCTATCATTTCCAATGATTTTATTCCATTTTAAATGTTTTCTTGATTGTATAAATATATTTCAAAAGTCATTTGAATAGCAGTGATTAAAATGAAAAAAAAAATTGAAGTATAATTTACCTTTAATTACCCTTCATATGAAACTGGGGTTTAATAACTCTCCCAGTTATTTTCACTACTTACTTTTGCTAAGCATACTTTTTAATATGCAGAAAATATTCAGGCTAACATTAGGAATTTCTAGACTAATTCAAGAAAAGATGATTTAAAAGCATTGAGTATGTCCAGAACATGAAGAAATATACTGAAGGATAGGTCTCCCCAATATATTCAGAAAGGCCTTACCAATGCCATTTTGACAGATGAATTATTTTGAACTTTGGTTAGTCCAGGCCCTGCAGGCTAACAAAGACACTTTAATCACTCCCTTAACTACTGGAAAGAATAAAAATTGAGTTTATTACTCAGAATCAGGGTTTTTAACCAGAAATAAATTTTCCATTAGAGAAATTTATCTACATAGCAGGGTAAACACCTAATACAGAGCACCTGGTGTTTGTCATGAGTGAAAATCTTCTCATTATGTGAAAACACCTCTTTTTTCCTTATAGCCCCAGGCTCCTATAGCATTCCTTAGCACAGCATATATACCTCTGCTTTCCTCACTGAACTTGGAACCCACATCTATGTGGTCTTTATAATATGTAAATGAATGTGTTCTTTACTCCTTCTATTCTATCTGATCTTTGCATCAGGCAACACCACACTGATAAAGAAACGGGAGTCATGGAGCAGGCTACATAATGCAAATGCTGCTGAAGAGCAAGATCCTGGCCTTTTTATTGATATACAGCATAAGGGGGAGGAGGAAAAGGAAAGGGGAAGGAGATTAAAGAAATGGGAAGAATGTAAAAGATCAGGGATTGTGAGTCTGCCCTCCAGACACTTCTTATCTGCTTGATGACTCAGTATTGTCACTGAGATCATGTCCTAATTCCCCAGCCATGGTTTCAATCTTATCAACAAGGTGTCCACTGATCAGCTTTTGGGGCCTTTTGTTATGCATTGGTCCTCTGCATTCCCAGTCACACCTCATGATGCAGAGCCTTCCCAAGTGATCCAGCTTTGTCTCTTGTTTGATTTGAAGGGCACCTTGTAGGGTTGGGCTCTGTACCTAATTGAACAGCTCATTTTGATCTTGCTTAGCATTTAACAAAATGGTGGCTGAACAGGCCCCTTAGGAGTAGCAGACCCACATCTGATGTCAATTTTATTGCTGGACCAGTACCCCCCACACCCTCCCCAACAAAAAACCTAAGGGTTAGGTGGAAATTTCCTTTCCTTCGGACAATATGCAGTGGTGCTAGCTCATGCAGTACACATACTCTGCCTAAGAAAAGCAAAATGATTTTTGTGGTTTGAAAAAGATAAAATGAAAGTTCCATTATGATGGCATAGATAAAATATTAATTCAAGGATAGGTGGCAAAAGGACTTTATAGTCAGGGGAATGGAGATGAACAGAGGTTGGAATGGTAGCTACCAATATCTCTACTCCTAAGTTGAGAAAATGAGAGCACAAAAATTTAGGAAATTTCCCTAAGACCACACCTCTAAAAAGTAGTATTTCAAATACTGTCACACTGTTTTGCAGATGAGGAGCCCAAAGTTTGCCCTGGGAAGCAATGAGAGATATTGATGTAGATAGGTAGACTAAGATCTCTTCTAAAAAGCCTCCTTCCAACCCACTCCTATTCCTCCATAGGCTGTCATTCTGATTTCCTTTATTTCCACTATTCAATATAATTTCCTTTGCACTATTTTATTTTTTTATTCTTTAGCTTTCTCAACTAAGCTTTTCTTCTTTATTTGATTTGAGAATTCTCTGACCACTATTTGGAAAACACAAAAAAAGCACATTTTCATCTACTGGGCTTTTTGTGTCCTCATTTTGTATTCCTCATTTAGAGATTTTCCCTGAGAATTAAGGACAAAGAACAAGGGAAGAGCTGCAAAGGTAGACTGTCTGATTAACATTTTATTTATTTCTTTTTAAGATTTATTTCTTTATGCATACAAGAACTGGGATGCAGGCCAGAGGTGCGGAGCCTGAGAGGATTCACCAGAGACAGAGTGGAGAACAGAACAGACAGATCTACTGAAATATACTGCTGAGGGGAGCACTGGGCAAGTCAGGAGAAGTCTGCTGTGCCATGTGGGTTGCTCCGTGGCCGGGTATCTAATGGGCTGCAGTGGTTTAGGATAGCTTCAGAGTGCTGAGACTTAACCCCTGATACCACCAGGGATGCCCCTGATTAACATTTTAAAGGAATCTAATGGCAGGATTTACCTAAATTCTGAGCTTAACTGTTTCACAGCCTGTAACCAAAGTAGTTCACACAAATTGTAGAACCACAGAAATTGCTCACTTGCTAAAGTCTACTTCTCTAGTCTTTAAATTTTCTGTCTTTAAATTTTCTGCTCCTATAACATGCATATCAATATGCCCCATGCTTTCTTACATTTTACTCTATTCCTTTCTTTACTCTATTCCTTTCTTTCTAAAAAATAAGTAATCTATGTCTGTACATATTTAGTATATTTAAAATTATTTTGGCCTTTATTTGAAAAGATGGTCTCTATCATAATTTTAAAAATGTGATTCTTTTTACCTTTCAGTAAGAATTCTGTCAGAAAAAAAAAATTGACTCCAAAGCAAGAAGTACTCTTTTGATATTCTAGTGTGACCTAAAAGTACCTTAGACAATCTATTCTTGGTTTTATGCTCTCTTGCTTCCTATGTTAAGAGTAAAATACAGATTTGAGTTTTAAACAGAGTTGACATGCTAGCAAAAATAGAAATTAAAATGGTATATATGTATTTTTCCAAGATCCATTAAAGGGAAGTTTTACTTGGTAAAGGCTTTGTTATTTAATTTAGAGATTAGAAACAGTAATATTGACCTACTAATAATTGGTGCATCTGCCTCTCAATATTTGGAAATTATCTTCAGGGCACTGATGTTTTTTCCCAAAATAAAATAAAATCTGATGACAATGTATTCTTAGTATAAACACAGATATACGCAGGTATACACAGGATTATAATACATTTGCTCTTCTATCTTCTGCTATGTCTGCATCAGCTGGAAACACATTTTTTAAGTTAGTAAGGTAAATTAAAAAATAAAAAATACATTGATAATAATTTTTCTCTAATCCTAGCATTGATGATGATAAAATATTTCATCTAAGGCACAGTGTTGTGAGTGGACATTTAGATTTCCTCATCCTTGAAAGAAAATTGTTTTCCAATTATAGGCTTAGATTATATGTTTGCTGAGAATTACACAAATTATTTGATATGTGTTCCATATTTAAAATTTGTCATCTTTCAAATCAAATTAAGCTTTCCCTTGAAAGCAGGGGTTTGCTGATGACTTTCCTGCTTTGAATTGTCAATCTACATTAAAACTGACCCTTGACAAATCTGACTAAGGTATTTTAACCTTCAAAAAGAAACATTAAGCAGAGTATATATTGGAATGTTGACCTAATTTTTAAAACTTCAGCAACATCAGTGACATTTTGACAATTAATACGGCATCAAGCTTCCTTCAAAAGACTTCAAAGGGACATGATGGTCAAATCAGCAAAGACTCTCTGAAGTGGAAATTAGAAAATTAATAGAGGTGACCCTGGGTTCAAAAGACTATATTTCTGTTTTCTTTTTTCTCCTTTTCCAGCTCTTACTAAGAAATCCCACCTAGAGATGTTAATCAAAATTTCACTAGAATGTGCCTCAATCTTTCATGATGACTTGTCAACAGAAAGTCAAGTGTGTGGTATAGAGTTCAAAAGCTAAGTCAAAGTTATAATGATTATCTTAGCTGAAAGAAAGTGTAGAAATTTTTCTTATCATTATTCTATCATATGACATCAACAATTAGGATTTACTTTTCAAACTTTTATCTATGGAATCTAAAATGTTTCCAAAGGTTTGCCTCCTTTTTCCTCTTTCACAAAATCAACAATGGTATGAAAGCATTATTTCTATTGTAAGAGTGTTTGCATTGTACTTAGGAGTTCATAGAGAAGCTGATCATATGCCTTTCTAAATTTAGCGAGAAGTTATCAATGTGCACAGACATTTGGTCTAGATAATTACCAGAGAGTCTCAGGATCAGCTATCCAAACTTATGAAAACAAATGCAACCCTCACCACAGCAATGACCAGGTACTCTGGAGCATCTCTATACCCAGCGTTTAATTGAAGCATTCCCAAGCATAGCACCTGCTCCTATAACATGCATATCTACGCACAGTAATCAGGTTGCAGAGGAAACAGAGAGTAGAGATGACATCCTAGGCAGTTTGAGCTCTGTACGGAACCTAAAATTTGTTGGTACTTCTGCTAGGATCAGAAATAAAAGATTCCATTGATAATAATAACTGGAAATAGCTGCTGAACTTCGTTATTTTGAAAATGTTTCAAAGTTGCCATCAGAAATACATAATGTTTAAAATGGGAAGAAATAAATGTTTATAATATCAAATGATAATGATATAATAGTTTATAGAGAATAATGTAAGAAATATACCTCAAAAACTTATGAAGAAAGAGATAATCAGGTGACTGTAATATGAATTCCACTAACAGAATTATCTGTCCTTCCTGCTTGCCTTGTTTTGAGTTAGTTTTAATATTTAAAAATTGGGAAGATTTCACTCAAAGAAACAGTTTCTGCCATCTCTTAAATATTGGAGGACATAAACAACCTTTAAGTATCTGTTGATGAATGAATAGATAAGCAAAATTGGTATATGTGCTCATGTACAAACACACACATGTACACACACAAGAATATTATTCAAACAAAAGCAGGAAATCCTGTCATTTAAAGCAATATGGATGCACTTTGAGGGCATTATATCAAGTGATATAAATCAGAAAGAAAGATAAGTATTTTATGTGGACTCTTAAGACATCAAACTGAAAGAAACAGATTAGAATGGTGGTTGCCCAGAACTGAGGGTTGTATGAAATAGAAAGATATTAGTCAATGTGAACAAACTTTCAGTTATAAGATGAATAAAGTCCCAGAAGCTAAGGTGTGGCATAGTGATTCTAGTTAACAGTACTGCATCATATATTTGAAGGCACTATAAGAAAAAGATTTTAATGTTTTAACCATAACATCAATAACAAGATCACAATTACGAGGGGAAGGATGTGTTTTTAACTAACCTTATTGTGGTAAATTACATTTTGCAATTTATATGTATATCAAATCATCATGTTATAAACCTTAAAGTTTCATAATGTGCATTAATTACATTTCCAGTAAGCTGAAAACAAGTAAAATATATGGATATTTATTTAAATTGGTGTACCTTGCATTAGTGAGCCCACATTCCTTAATGACAATAATAAGAGACACTTGTCATGTACTCTTTATACATGATCTGTTTGCATGTCACTTGGGCATTTGAGTTTGTGTATTCTACTGTCCCTGAATGTCACCTGGAGGCTCCAAATGATAGCTATAGTGATTTTTTTAGAAGATGGCATCTGAAAAAACATCAGTTTTCACATTACTGTAATTTGTCTCTACTTCTGCCTATAATGAGCCCAGAAAGAGATGCCATGGTATAACTTATCCAATGTAAGTATACAAGTATTACAAAACCCAAGAACAACTGAGGCCCTGTGAATCTGCACTTTCTCCCAGGAACATTCAAAATTGTCACATACATTCATCTGCATTGACGTTATGAAAAGCCCAAGGCTTACAAGGAGGACTCCTGGGTTTCGTATAAAATAAAATGACCTGTCAGTGTATGTTTTGTCTTCTAAAACAGGAAGACATTCTGTTTGCTTAGATCTTGTCATGAGGAATTTAAACCAATTAGTTACTTTTCATGTCCTGGAAACACCTAATATGTGACAATTACATACAATAAATTTCATTGTACTTTTGACATATAACATCATCTCACATGCTATAACTCTCATATTTTATCACAATTTGGAAAAGTAGGCAAAGTGGCTAATCTCACTCTTTTTATTAATCTCTAAATGCAGAAATAACTTTTGCCCAAGAACAAAAAAATAATTTAGAAAGTCATGAACAGAAGTCTCTTTTCTACTAGTAATACTGAAGAGTGTTCTTTAAATACCTAGATTATAGGCAATTGAGAAAATACAGTTATAGAGAAGTATGTTAAGAATGAAGACGTGGAATTAACATTTCACTTACTGGAAGAAGGTGGTCCTCAGAAAAAGGAGAGGTTCCAGAAGCTGGAGAGTACACTGGAAGAAGGAAAATTGGATAGAGAGCAAGAAGGAGAGCTAGAGGCAGTACATGGAACAGAGAGACATGTGAAGTAGCTATGCTTGCTTCTTGATCCTGGACTGGTTGAAACAGATGTGGGTGGGAGACCTGGGGGGAGGTTAACAAAGGCAGCTTTTATCTTGATTTTTCTCCTTTTGTTCCAGATGTGCTGGGCCCCTTCTGACCCTATCCTATGGGTTCCCACCAGAAGGTGTCTTACACTTGTAGCAGACTTTCAGGTCTCAGTAGCCCTGTTTTGGGCCAATCCTGTTTGGCTGGGCATTTACCCAAGATGATGGGTAACTTCAGGTGTTTGATTTGGAAGTGATATTCTTTGTCTTGTCTTTGTTGCACACTAATTATATTAAAGTTCCTTTCCATTGAAGGTCTTATATGTTTTGTCTTGATGTGGCAGATGGCAGAACCTATTTAGAATGGGCAAGTTTGGGCATTCTGGGGTGTACCTCTCCCTGCCCTGTAACATGACTGCTTTGGGTGTGTTATTTAATAGCTCTGAGATCTTGCATATTTTAATAAATTTTTAAGTTTTATTTATCTGTAAAATGTACATTATTGTATTTATACTGTGTCAATCCTATGTTCACAATTACTATGAACATTTATTTCTCATAAGTTCTTGTAATGACTGGCATATAATAGGAAATCTGTTAATAATACTTAATAGAATTATATAATAAAATTCATAGGAAAAGATAGAAAATTTGAATTTATCTAGCTGAAAAAATAATTTGTTATTTTAATATAATTTTCTCTTTAGGAATTCAATAGTAGAAAAAGTGGCCAATGTGGAATTTAACTTACATAATTGAACACATGTGTTCAAAGACCCCTATAAGGATGCCAGAATGATCCTTGAAGAAAAAATTGCTGTTGAATTCAATTTTTCTTTTTTGTGCTGCAAAAGTTTAAAAATCATGTCATGTTTATTTTTTGGCAGGATATTTTCAATACTTGAAAAACTCTCAAGCACAATGTTTCTAATGCAGGCAAATGAAAACATTCTAAACTGATACCTTTTCCATAAAATTTATAAAATATTTTGTAAAGTATTTGGATAGTTCCAATCTTCTATTTTGTAGCAAAGCTGACTTTTTTCCTCCTGTCCATCAGCATTGCTATAATTCTCTTAGTAGGTAATGAAAAACAGGTGTACATGAGTCAATACTCATTAAGATGAAAACCAACCAAAGCTCATATTTTTCTGTACTGTGTAACAGATACAGAACTTTCATATTCAAATAAGTATCAATGTTTAATTTATTGTTGATTATTATAATTAGAGAAACAAAAAAACTCAATATTGACTTTATCAATTGCATCCATACAAAATACAACTAAACTGCATATTCTTTATACTGGATCATTTATATACTTTCCAATTACAGTGGTAGCACTGCAGTGCCCTGAATTACTTTTGTAATATTCAATGACTGTCATGTCTTACTATCTTTTTAATATTCTAGGATTTCATGTACTGTTTCATATTCAATTATTCAAAACCCCTAATTCAAATTGATAGTGAGTTTGCATCCAGGCTTAATGAAAAAACTGAAGATTTAGGTAAACATCTGGTTTGCAAGATTTTTAATTTTGGGTGTGTTTATAGTTTGTGTGCATATTTTACATAAAAATCTAAATACCTCTCAAAACTTGTTAGTTTTAAGATTTATTTATAAAGGTGAACCAATACTACTTTTCCTAAAAAAACATTCATCTTAGGGAGGAAACTTACTTTTATTTGCATTTGAATTATTTTTCAAATTCAGAGGTTGTAATTAAACAACAAAAAAATTATCAAATAAAATATTAGTGCTAATACTTTTAATTACCATTTTTACTTAACTTACTAGTTTATACTTTACTGCATCATTATTGCATATGGCAAATGGTATATAAGATTCCAATTGCCATTTTTATAGATTTTTATTGTCTATCAAATTGTTTTGTGTTTACTCACATATGCAAGTTATTTGTATAAATATATGCTTTGATGTTCATGAAGTATGTATGTGTTATGATCTTCCCAGTGGTTTCTACTTAATCTATATCCATAATTAATATATTCCTATAAAACTAGCATATTAAATCAATTCTGAATATCTTCTCTTGCTTAAGCAATTTTATAAAACTTTTCGTAAACTATAAAATATTTATGCATAACAAAAGAAAAAGTATTTACTTCCTACACAGTGAAACAACATTAAATATTTTCTTATTCTGACACATTGCAGTGTGTAGAGACAGTTTTCATTTGTGACTATTACAATGGGCACTAAAAAAAGTAAAGGTAATAAAGAGAAAAACTATTAGTCAGAAATTAAATGAGCCATAAATGAAAGATATAAACAATGAACACCTATTAATTGACTCCTCATATGAAAGGAATGCTAACTGCTCATAAAAAAGAGAATCTTCATAAGTATTATGTTTTCACATAATTTTTTCAGGAATATGTTTTGTTAACTGTGGTAGAATATACTCCTTAGTATTTGTGACACCAAGTAAAAGTAAAAACTAGTTGAAAAGCAAATCCTGAAATATGATAATCTGTTGTTATTCATTATTCTTATACACATGGTGATTTGTCTTTCTAAAAGTTGCATGCAATTCAGTGTTTCTCTTCTTTATTTAAAATCTATTTATAAATGAAAGCATTCCCAATTCTCTGCAATGCTGGGATATCTGACTCCATCCTCTGTTGACAAAGAACACATGAAGGGTCATCATTTTCTCTTCAGGGGATACTTGTAGTATTGACTAATTATTTCCATTAAAAATATGTTTGCTAGTCCCAAGGCTTTAAGTCTGGATGATTGTATACATAGATCCTAAGAGAAACAGTAGCTTATCTTCTTTGAGTTCTTACCCTATCTCAAAGTTGAGACTGGATGGATACATGTAGTTGCCCCAGCAATTATTATCTAGTCTTGCTTATAATTTCTGCTAGAAAGAAAAGAATGCATTTTATTAAATAAGTCATGTAATCTTATATCTTGAATTACCTGTATAATTTGGATTGCAGAATTTTATTATTGTGTTTTTTTAATTTTTTTTTTTTATACAAGAGCTGGGGTACAGGCCAGAGTTGCAGGAGGGTGTGAGGATTCACCAGAGACAGAGCAGGGAGTAAAACAGACAGACGGACCAAAAGCACTGTTGAGGGGAGCAGTGGGAGAGACAGGAGAGGTCTGCCTCGCCACGTGGGATTCTTCCTGGCCGGCCAGGAATCGAACTGGTGCTTCGGAGGCTGCAGAAAGCTTCACAGTGCTGTGTTCAACCCGCTGTGCCACCAAGGAGGCCCTTATTGTGATGTTTTAAATTACATTGATAAGATTTCCCCAACTATTTGCATTTATGCATTAAAGAAGAAACTACATGGGGCAAATACATAATCATTATCATCACTATCATCATGATGCCTCGTATTTATGAAGCACTTTTTATATGTCAATCTTGTGTTTTACATACATTATTTTATTACTCCTTGTATCATCACTACCACGTTTCACAAAGTACAAGATAGCATAAATTGTAGGGATCATCATATTATGTGTCACTGAAATAAATAATGCTTGCAATCAAACTATGTTCCAGGGCTGAAATGTCACAAGCTGGATTTTGTATCTTGATTTTAGAGGTGTTGAGAGGTAGAAAATAATTTTCATTTTAAAAATAATTTTCATTTCATTTTAAAACTATTCCACAGAACAAAGGATGCTTCCATAATTATTTCATAAGTTTTAATTATCCTGGTAAACACACACACAAGGAAATGTGTTGTTTAGCATTTATTAAATGAATAGCAACTCTTTGTTTTAGTTGCCTTTCTAGTTACCGTCTGTTTCATGATGCTGTAGGCATCCACTGCTTTACCTCACATTTTCCATGTCCTTTTCGTCTGTTTAACACACTCTGAATTTGCTTGGGGGTTACAAGTATGGATGATTAGAAGAACTCTCCTTGGAACTAGCAGTATAAACAATGTCAAAAACGCTGACCATGATAACACCCTGAAGAAACTGTCAGCTTCTTTCCCCCAGGTCCTGAGAATGGCCTTGAACATGGTGCTTCCAAGCCCAGTGATTCAATGAATTTTTTTTTTATTAAATTCTGCAAGTTATCTTACACTTTTCCAAACAATTCTTTTCCTGTTTACTTAATTGCAGCTAATAGAACCTGAATGAAACCTATACGTGAATGTTTTATATACATATTTAGATATAGAGATAGGAAGTGTTCTAGGTAGTATGTATAAATCTATAAAGTCATTCACTTCATTGTAAAGATAAAATGTTTTCTTATATATACCTGAAATATATATGTATCCCCCTATTTTCCTAGTAATCCAGAACTCACTTTTCTAATTAATGGTAAAGTCAGTTAATTGAGGCGCTCCTTAAAAGATTCAGATCTATCTTTAAATTCCAAGAACTTATATGGACCACAACATCAGCAGGGAACTCTGGGGCTTGGTCATCACTTCTCACGCAGTATCTGCTGAGATGACCTGATCCCTAATGGGGATCTGTGACTTAGGACTGTGACTTTCATTGCTATTTGCTGTCTACCCCCTCTCAGTCACAGTTTGATTGTACATTCTTCTCCACTGTGACCATGAGGATGCTGAGATTGGAAGAGGTCCATTTCCCTGGGTACTCTCAGGAAACCATTTCTGTTCTACTCTCCTGTGCAACCATGTGACATGGAGAACTCTGAGGGTACTTTCCTCAGGCCCCTAGGTGGGAGACAGGACATAGGTCATTCCCAGTGTCAGGTGTTTAAATGTATCTCGGAGTTCAGCTTATCACTACTATTCTGCTCAACAGCAGGCAGATGGCTCTTAGTAGAATGATCAGTGTCCAACATTTTTTGTTACTTTCTTTTTGGGGAGGGTAGAGAAATCTACTTAATTGTCTCTTCTCAGATCTAATGTTATCCCTTTTTGTTTTCTTATGGAAAATAGTTAGGACAAGTCATGTCCTATATCCATGTATTGGATATAGTGGTGACAATGAAATTTTGCTTTTACTACTTAGTACATAGGATGCTCTATCTTTTGATAAGATACCACTTTACCATGTAAAACAGTTTCCTTCTAGTGTTGAGTTACCACATCTAAGTTACAATTTTTTAGATTATGTCAAAATCTATTTTCTGTGTTTCTCCTTGGAACAATTAATTACACATAGGTTCCCAAACGTTGAGTTATCCTTATGTTCTCAGGACAGATTCTACTTGGTTACAATTAAATCTGTGGTAGTCAGTTTGACTCAATTTATACTGTTTTATCTAGGATGTTCATAAGCAAGATTGCTCTAGTTTTCTCTTCCTTTTATTAACCTTGTTATTTTGTTGTTGCTCAGTATTGTTATCAATATCATTTGTATAGTCCTATGTTGCCACTGATGAAGGACTATTGGACAGTTCTGAGGTTCTTTGATTAAATAATGTGACATATATTTGAATTTAATATTCAAGGGATATTAATCTCCCTGGGGGTTATCCACCCCCTTTGCTCACTTTTGCTTTTTCATTTTATTACTATGAACTGAGCTTAATATCATTTTTACACTTGAACTCCATATCATTTTATAACAGGTATGCCACTACTCTCACTACTTTATAAAGCATTTTATACATCACTTCCTCAAAGTCTTCATTGCCACATTTTCTTCACTTTTCAAAAACTCTATTTCCAGTACTCACTTATAAATATTGTGCACTAGTCAGATAGATGTTATATATATTTATTTTCTGATGGTGATGATTATAATAAAATATATGTGCAAAACAGCACACATTATGTAAATAATATTAATAAAGTATTAATATTTTAATTTTTAAATCTGAGTATAATTTGAAACTGTGGGAACAATACAAGGATTTTCATCAGTTTATTCTTGCATGGTGTTATAAACATGGGAGGAGAAATCTTGTAGCTTTGGAAACTAGATAAAACAAAATTTTCTTTCAGAGTTGAAGAGAAAAAGTTGACATCACATATAAAGCAACACAATATACTTTTAATTCTCTCTGAACTTATGCAGTATTTCTGTTTGAATTGAAAGAAGCAAGTGCCAGTTGCAATTCATAAAACAAAATATGTATATTTGCCATTCACCAAAAATTTGGAGTGCTTTAGTTTATATTTCATCTACAGAAAATTAAATGAATCTTGGCTAATTATAGAACTCAAATTTCTTTGATTGTACTGAGTCTCATCTGTTTTTGCAGCTTTCATTCATCTTGAGAAAAGAGGCCTGTGAGTACTTGTGTGTGCTCATATACATATATATACACATAAACATAGATGTACATACATCTACACACATATATGTACAATTGTATATGTAGATATATTTCACAGTTATATATATTACTTCTCTCATATATATCATGTACACATATATGAGCACATGAATATAAGCATAAGCTTATAAAAATATACATATAAATTAAACTGACAAAAATCTAAGTGCATTCAGTTAAAGTGAGAGAACAGAACCCATAAAAATGCAGAGTGGTGGAAATACAGGAGCAACTCCAATTTCTGAACTATATATTGCACAATGTAACTTGAAGTATGAAACAGTACTTATTTCCAGCATGAGAAAAATATACACAAAGCTCCCTGGTTGAATCTATTTTGGTCTATAGACTACATTTTTATTTATATGCCTATGTAGCTAAGTTTAGTAATTCTCTCTTCTCTGTTACCAGCTGTAAAACAACACTTGGAATAAAAAAAAAATAAGCTTTTCACTGCAACTTGTTTAATATCCACTTTGAAAGTTTAGTTTTATCATGATTCATATGTAAGTTGATTTCTTTTAGGCAGTAGATTCCAAACCCCACCCCCTCCCTTATGTCTTTGCACTACAAATTTAAACTCTAAGAATTACACACAATCACAGGCTATGGGGGTAGGACCCAAAAAGAACTACTGAAATTAAATTTCCATACAGCTTGTTGGACTAGGAAATTGAAATAAAAAAGTAGAATTTTAGAAATAAGATAAAATAATAATAGTTTTATAGACATGAGTTTGTATAATGAATATTACACCTTATAAAGTTGTACAATTTGATGTTTTGGAAAGGGGAATGTAAGAGAAAAGGCATTTCAGGCAAGAATAACAGCCTATTGAAAGGTGAAAAGAATCAGCTAAATAGTTCATATTGTGTCAAAAAACTGTGTGGCCTCTGATACAAACTAGCTGCAAAATAAGTATTTATTGAATGTACCAAATTAGGAGATGATGCCAAAAATGATGAAACATTTTAATTTTTTTTGTTGAGTGTTTAAAGACCTGTACCACTCAGTTCAGTGCAAGTGAAAACACTTCAGAGACCTATTTATTTTCCAAATGCTTTTTCCCTATCCTTAAAATATTAAACTCCAGAATGAAATAATTTTCTTCTTTCACCTGATCCAAATTGATTACAATTCCCTACTCCTTCCACATCCCCAGAATTATAGGATACCATACATCCAATGCCCAGGTTGAGATATATCTGTAACCTCCTTTTTAGTCTCCTAAACCAAATGTACCTTAATTTCCATAGTCATCTTCCAAGTACAGACTCTTCATTAGTGCACAGATACATTTGACCCCACTCAGTTGATTGATGTTCTTACCCCAGGCTCTTTCCCATCTGGTGTACCCACAGTAATGTTGACCCACAGTGCATATATTTCTCAAGAATCTTGCAGTAACTTCAACTTATTCAATATTTAATGGATAGACCTGGAATTGTAAACTCCCCAATCTTTTGCTCCCTTAATGTATAACTAAAATTTCAAAATTATCTATCTTGTCACCCCATAAATCTGCCTCCCCCTATTTTCTACATACTTATGTAGAACTAAACTCTAGCTCCTTGGTGTCAGTAATATATGGAATACAAAGTAACTTAATTAAGTTAGATAGAGATAAGTCAGATAGAGATAAGCTGAAAAACAAACACTTGATAGCAGGAAGGGAAAAGAACAAAGAGGGAAAGAAGCACAGTGGTCTGTGGTGTTGGAATATGGGTGCACTATGGTGGTAATACCTGATAGGGGTACCCCAATATTACCTCAGTAAAAATAAAATTAATTTAAATAAAGTTAAAGAACAATTAAAAAGTTGGGATTTATACTTCTATATTGGAATGTTACTGACCTTTGTATAAATTACTATTTTGTATTAGTGACTTGAACCTAGATATTTCTATGATGCTGTCTACTAACCTAGATAGTTCATTATACTCCTAATAAAAGCAAATAGTTTTTCTCATTGCATAGTTATGTGTCCTGATTAGTTTACTCAGTAATTATTCTTATGACAGCTGTGATTACTTTGACCTTCAAATTTCACTTTTTGTTACCAGGAAAAAAATGTTTCAGTGGAGGATTCCATGTATACTACATGCACTTTGAATTGTTGTGATACTATGGTAAAGAAGGCAGGAGCTACCTCCATTTTAAATGAAGGAAAATGAGACTTTTGCTAAGTTGGGCTCTTTATCAAAAGCCATTTAACTAATGGCATATTCAAAAAGAATATACAGTTTACTGTGAACATTTGTTGGCCAAACTTCTGTTTCTCAACTACAACAATATCACACCACATGAATAGAAAATTAATCATAAATTCAGATTGAAGAGGATTTACATCTTAAAATAACCCAAGTGGAATTCTACTTAAGTAGCATCTGTCCCCACCCACCTCTTCTTCAGGTTTTCTTTCCCCAAAGTGCAAGAAAGTGGTGATTGAGGACATTCAACAATGTTCTGTGTGCTTTACCTCCAAACTCAAGGTTTAAGTTGAATTCCTGATGTGAACTACATTATTCTAAAAGGAACCCATTATATTTTCTATATTTAAAATTTCCTTAAAGTCAAAAATAGATCTACTAAGCTTTAAAAAAAACAGAATATGAAATTCAGCTATTAATTTTTTATGGTAACATTATAACAAGGTTTAACTGAACATATATTTGTATACTTTTATTTTAATCACAAGTATCGTTTGTTTGCCAAATACATGCTCTGCTCTTTTTTTTTTTTGTTTTCCATTGCATAGATTTCTTTTATTTGCATTTCCACAAGATGATGATCTGAACTCATCCATATTTAGCACCCCATCACCAACAAACTTTTAGCTTAAAATATTACACATAATTCCCAACTTCTTTTTAATATTTATTACCATTTATTTTGCCAGTCATTAGGTCTACAACACTCTCATAGATATAAGCAAGTGCCTAGAAATGTAAAAGCCATGGCCAGTGCTAAAACTAATGAAAATGGGTTTCCATGAGCACTCCATTCACCTCTCCAAAACACAGGCCCCTATTCTATCCTTCAAGCAAAGAAACAGGTTTGGATATTGGTTGATGAGTTTTTGGGGTTACACAGTGGCCAAAATAGAAGGTGATGCTTTTTCACATTTTTCCTTCAGTAAGGCCAAGGTTACCTAAAACCACAAAGTCTATGTTTTGGTATCAAAACAGCATTCCGGGCCTCCCCGGTGGCGCAGCGGTTGAGCGCTGGGTTGCGAAGCTGTCCGCAGCCTCTGCAGCACCAGTTCAATCCCAGGCCGCTGGGCGAGGGTCCTACATGGCGCGCAGACCTCTCCTGCCGCCCGCTGCTCCCCTCAGCAGTGTATTTCGAGAGTCTGCCTGCTCTGCTCTCCCCTCTGGCTCTGGTGAATTCTCTCACCCTCCTGTGCTTCTGACTGTACCCAGTGCTTGTATAAATAAATAAATAAATCTTTAAAAACAGCATTCCTAGTTCTTGGTGCTCCCTCAAGGGTTTACAAATACTTATGTAACCTAAAGAGTAGGTTGCTGCCTCTCAGTCACCAGCATCCTGTTTCAGACTCAAATATAGTCTGAGCTCTGAAATCCAAAGAACTGTCTTCCTTGTTTATCTTTCTCCTTTGTACTCTTTACTTTTGCCTTTATTTCCATTTCGTTCTTCCAAAACTTTCAAAGATGAGACATCTTTGCAAGTAGAATACAATTATGACAAATATTGCTTTAATATTAGTATAGTAGGGCCTCCCTGGTGGTGCAGCGGGTTGAACATGCGCTGTGAAGCTGTCTGCAGCCTCTGCAGCACGGGTTTGATTCCCGGCTGGTCAGGGAGAAACCCACATGGCACTGCAGACCTCTCCTGCCTTGCCTGCTGCTCCCCTCAGCAGTGTCTTTGGTCCCTCTGCCTGTTCTGTTCCCTGCTCTATCTCTGGTAAATTCTCTCACCCTCCTATGCCTCTGACCTGTACCCCAGTTCTTGTATAAATAAATAAATCTTAAAAAAATATATTAGTATAGTAAAGTTATATTTGGCCCAAATTTGACTTTTATGTTGGGCATAGCTTCTGGGACTTTTAGAGCTCTAAGTATCTCCTTTGCTTGTATTGGTTTCTATTCATTCTTTAACAGTCATTGAAACGCATTTATTCCCTTTGACTTTCTAGACAGGAAGTAGGAGAAAGAAAAAATAATTTAATATCTGATGTTCTTCTGGCCCACTTTTTTCACAGCTTCTGGAGATAACATCAGAATCACTGAGTCAATTCCATTAACCATACCATAGATTAAGATTCAGATTATTTATTGTACTTTGTCCCATTAAAGTGTGTGTGTGTGTGTGTGTGTGTGTGTGAAAGAGAGAGAGAGAGAGAGAGAGAGAGTGAGAGAGAGAGAGTGTGTACCACAAAGGAGGTTTTAACAAAGCACTAAAACCTTCCAGGGTGTGGTTTCAAACATTCAGGATAGAACCATTATAATTATCATGAAAATGTAACTATTTGGTGCAATATCCACCTGAGGAAAACTTTGTTTTCATGTTACATCACAGTAGAACAAAAAAGATTTCAACAATTAATTCAGTGGGCAAAGAAACGTATTACTACAAAATTCAAGCAAAGAATGATTATGAAATGTTATAAAACTTAGAAACATTTGCATGTTAATTTTTGTACTAAATATTTATATTCTATTATTTTGCTATAATCAATGTTCATAAAAGGGTCCCTGTTTCTACAAAAACAAAAATGTATGAGTGCATCAGGAAATGTTTCTCAGTTTTAGACATTAAATTTTAAAAATAGAGAGGATCTGGAGATATTTTTGGTGTTATTGACCACAGTTAGATGGCAGTGACCTACAAGAATTTTTTTTTTTTTGCCATTTGTGCTATTTGATGTAACCAAAAGAAGAGCTGTGTCAACAAAAGTATAATTTACATCCCAACAATAATTAATGTTTATTAAGTAGTTACTATGTGCCAGATAATAATCTAAGCATTATCTGTTTATTAATTTTGTAATTCTCATAATAACACTAGTTATTCAATTTTCAATGATTCATATATGTGGAAGTTTATATGACTCTTGTTCAATTCAAATCAGTTTACTTTTTCTGTAGCAAAACTCAGTTGTACTTAAAGTTTAAATGCTATAATTAAATTACCAACAAAAATCAAACTAACTCAATTAAGTAAATTAAATTATATTGAATAAAGCCAAAAATAAATCTCTGCTAAAAATGAGAATGTCAAGTAAAATTTAGCAGGATGAATCACAACATCATATTATGATGATGCAATAATTTTCAATAATGCTTCCTTTAGAATGTCCCTGAAGTTCAATGGCCAATGGAATCTTCATGGCTTATTGGTAGAAAACTATCTTAATTCATGAATGCATTATGTTGCTGTTTATAAAATGGAAATTTAGTCCATGAGTAACAGTTTTTTTACAGTCCAATTTATTTAAGATATTGAAAATTAGTACTTACTGCTTTGAGTGCAATTTAACACCATCCTCACTTTCAAGTTTCATTGCCACTTTCTTATAGTTATTTCAACAAGAGGAGCAATTATTGCTGCATCCCTAATTCCACTCTTTCAGTCCTTCAGTAGTGCCTGTACTCAACTCCAAAAACTATCACTACTTTTGCTTCAAACCTTCCCTGGGCAAATGTCCAGATATGGAATATAATGGAAGCCACCTGAATCTGAATCTCTTCATTCAACTGTTCCAAAACCATAAGATTAACAATGACAAAACAACACAAATGAACAAAAACTACAAAGTTATAATTGGCCACACCTTAAACATTACTAAGGGACAGAGAATACCATGAAATTTTAGTTACTTATAAGTAGAGAAATAAAAATCAAGTTTCAACAAGTTCTTATGTTTGGTGAAAGAGTAAATGTATGGGGATTGAAGGAAGGGACACTTAAGGAATTCTGTAAAAATCAATAGTAGATCTGAATATGTAGATAAAAGATAGACAAAATTACTTCTGGAAAAAGAAATCACAAATGTGTCAAAATACTAAGCACAAGTCAAGGAACTAGTGGCTCCTTCATCAACTCCAGGAATGTAGCTTGGAAGTAAACTGAACTGGAGTTAATAGCTTTGGGGAAGCATTGCTTCTGGAGGAAGAACCTGCTAACTTGACAAGGCATGACAGTGAAAAGAAAGAAATAAAAGGTGGAATTAAAAGTAAAGAATTTTACAGAACAAAAAGTGTATACAGCCTTTCCCTCCTTCTGCCACTATCACTATGACTACCCACATAATCAACATTTAAAATATACTTTATCATACCAGTATAAGAGGATACTCATGAGGGCCTCCCTGGTGATGCAGGGGTTAAACTCAGTGCTATCAAGCTTTCAGCAGCCACTGCAGCATGAGTTGATCCCCAGCCAGGGAGCTGACTCACATGGCACAGCAGACCTCTCCTGTCTCCCCCACTGCTCCCCTCAGCATTGTATTTCAGTGGATCTGCCTGTTCTGCTCCCCACTCTGTCTCTGGTGAATCCTCTCACCTCTGGCCTGTACCTCTGGCCTTCCCTCCTACCCTGTACCTCTGACCTTCACTCTGGTTCTTCTATGCACAAATAAAAAAAAAAAAATCTTAAAAAAAGAGGATACTAATGCTGGGAAAATTATATATTAAAGAAAGGCCAAGGATTAAAAATAATCAACCCAATTCAACACAAAAATACTGCAAAAAGTAAACATAAAATTCAAATTAAAACATTTATGTGATAAATATTCATTCTAAAAATAATCAAGGAGAAAGATAATTTTTTAAAGTTCTAAATTGAATTAAGTAAACTTAAATAAGTAATTAGCTATAATTTTTTAAATGCTTGACATGCAAATTTTAAAAATAATAAAAATAAATGCCAAAAAATATGACTAAACTCTGGAAAAAATGCAATGAAAATCAAACTAAGAAAATAAATTGAAGAAAAAGATATTCAACCAGGAAATGAAGCAGAAATTAGAAGTTGCTCAAGGGAGTATATATTAGAACAAAAATTTAATAAAGGACATTGAAGGAAGGCAGGAAAAAAATGAGAGTAAATTAGAACTTTTTTAATGAATAAAAGCAGATAAGGGAACAGTATATGAAATAATGATAGATAAGCAAGAAAATTTTCTGCCCATATCTATAATTAGTTACTAGAAAAGAACAAAAATAAATATTTAGACCAGTAAACCAACTATATGGAAGTAAAAGACAGCTCAAATATAGATTTTGAGAAGGCCTGCCTTATGCCTCGAAAAATGATCCAAAACAAATGACTGAAAAAAAGCTAGGAAAATGATTCAACTTCAGGGGAAAAAATTAATGAGTTCCCTTGATCAAAATAATCCAATTACCTATAATTGGGATTATAATAGCTCAGCAGCCTTTCAAGAAAAAGATATAAACAAAGAAACAGTGAAGTAGAAAATGTTAAATATCCAAAAAAAGTTAGGCAAAGTTTTTATATTCAACTAAGTTGTCTTTAAAATATTAAGACTATATAAAAAGTTTCAACTGTGCATAACACAGGACAATTGATATGTAAATTTAAAATAATACCATTGATAATAGTATCAAACACATAGGCATAAATGAAGAAGAGTGGGTAAATCAAGTAAAAGGGGTATTTTATGCAATGACAAATGGAAATTAGACTTGGTGCAAGTATAACTTAGATTATACAGATGTTGATTTATAAGACTGTACACCTGAAACCTAGCTAATTCAATCTGTGTGTGTGTGTGTGTGTGTGTAAATAAATATATAGATATTCTGTGTTCTTGAATTGGGAGGCTCATTATAGTTCAGATGTCAGTTCTTTCCAACTTGACCTATGCATTCAGTGCAATAACAATATAAATTCTAGGGAGCTATTCTTTCAATAATGAACTAAAGTTTATATGGAAAGGCCAAAGATATGCAATTCTATTTGATGTAATATTCTTTCTTCATTGTTTAGCATGATTTCCTTTTAAAATAGATTATCTTATTTCCAGATCTTGATATAAGTATAAAAATGCCAATAATATCTCTACAAGGTAGGCCGGCTATTGCAAAATTACCTTGGAAACCAAGTTCAAGTGTGTCATCATGGGATGCATTTATGCCATTCTTAAGGAGAAAGGAAGTTATTTATTTGCATTGCTCTGGGATGCTATTTTCAGCTTCAACATCATATGCCCTAAAGGATTACACAAGGCTGGTGGAAAGCATGCTGAGTATATACAATTTGATTCACTTCATTGCTCAAATGTTCAATAAACATCATGGGAATATACAAACTGAAAATCACAAGTCTCTTGTTGAATATAAGGGACTTATCAATACTGATGATTCTTTTCACTGAGGTTTCTGTCCCTGCTGAAATCTTTGAGACAGCAGATCAATGGCTGGGTGACATTTGAAAATCCATTATGGTCCCCAAAGAAGACATAGTACTGTGTTTTCTTTTTATAGCACAGGAAACATCTGAAAAGCCTGCACCTATTCCTTTTGACTTTTTGTATGAAGAAGGGCCTGTCTAGAAATCATGGAATACAAGCCTAGGGAGAAAGTCAATTTTCTATGTTATAAAATTTTCCAAAGTCATAATATATCTCTACAGAACATAGTTAGGAAGCTAAATATCATGATGGAACTAAATAATTAGGTACAATTTTTTTAGACAATACCAACACTCAAGCAATTCACTACTTTAGTCTGATAATAGAATATGTAAATTAGATGATTAAAATTTTGTCCTTACCTAATCCTACACATGTTGATTGGCCAAAATTTATGGAACCTATTACTGATCCTTACATTTGTCTAGGAGAGAGGCTCTTCTGTTTTTTTTACCTGATAATCATTGGTAGAATTTGTTAAATTCATAGATGCACAAGACCCTTGTAGGGTAAATGGAATGAATCTGGCATTTTGTGCTACTAGCCTCTGTGGCTATCACCTGTGGCCTTGATGGTGCTAATGCAAGGAGGCGCTTGGGAGCATGGGCTTGCGTGCCTAATTGTGTACACCTGGAGCATGCGTATGCGTGCACACCTGAGCCTAGAGGCCAGGTTTATAAGGGCCACATCACTCAGAGACAAGAGGATGGCTACGAGAGGATTAAAGGGTGCTAGAGAGTCCAGAGAAAGAGTAAAGATTCATGGGGGACTGGGAAGCTCGGTTGCCTGCCTGCCTCCTAGTGTTCCTCCTGCCTAGCCCGTGCCTACCTCCTTGCATGCCAGCCTCCCTGCCTGCTGTGCCTGTCTACCCAGTTCCCTGAGAGGGTATTAAGCCTGAAATATCCACTGAGGGCTCCTGGTCTTTCCTTTATCCATCTGCCTGAGATGATAGTGAACCTGCTCTGTGCTTGCTGGTACCAGAACCTGTCTTCCCAAACTTACTATATTAAGATCTTCTGGAGATTAGTCATTTGTATTTTTAACTTACTCCCCAGGTAACTTTAATACACATTAATGTAAGGCATCACTGTCTTAGCACATAGTAGGTCCTCCAGTAAAAGCGCATGGAAGAAATTTAATATTGATTATTCATTATCAGTGCTCAGTATGCATGATGTCATTTTGTAGAGGTTGAGTTCAGAGAATGGGGCCCTTGGGTTAACGCTGAGAAAAATTTCACCAGAGTTCCCCTTTCAGCAAAACAGTGAGTTTCCCCATGAGGCAGAGACAATAATATCCAAAAGGGCAGGTTTATTATATAAAAAATGGGGTAGAGAAGCTAACACAGGCACAAGCAGGCAGAAAGAGCTGCATCTGAAAGGGACAGCTTTGTTAGAAAAAGGAGAGAGAAAAAGAGAAGCACCTGCATAGTCACAGGTGGGCAGGAGACTTGCTGCTCCTGTTTTGCAAAGGGAAAAGGTTTGTGAAAGGAAACACCTGCGAGCAAGTCACAGTCGAGCAAGAGAACTGCATTTGGAAGGGACAGATTTGTTACTGAGAGATGCCTTCATAGACACAGGCAGGCAGTCTTGAGATGAGAGCTGCATTTGTGAAAGGGGTAGGTTTAAGAAAGAGATGCTTGCACAGACACAGGTGGGGAGGAGAGCTGCATTTTGCCAGCAGAGAAATTGTTCGATGTAGTGTTCTTCTTTTAGGGAGGGGTTCATTCCTTTGTGGAATTGTTATCTATTGCTAATTACTTGTAGGGCGTGACTAGGTTGATTTGTAAGGACCAGTGATTCTCTACATTGGCCCTCAATCTCATATCCCCATCTCTGCTCTGTGCCTCTGGATACTTTCTATAGCAGTCTGATACTATAGTAGTCAGCTCCTAAGGATTTTACATTTCTTTAGCTGGTTTAACAACTTTGTTCATCATTTCTACCCCCACCTCCAGTTTTTTTCTGGGCTTGTGATGCCTCCATCATAAATTTTCTACCTGTTAGCTTCCATTATGTGGAGGACATGTTTCTCTGACTGCAAATACAACTCTCTACCATTATTTTCCTGGCACTTCACCACACATCAATATAGCTTTCCTATAATGGTAAGAGGAAGGAAAGAGAGATGAAACACAACTACCAAATTTTCTTATTAAAAGCATGGTAAAAAGTACAGTCAGGAAGGGAACAAAACTAACTTTAAGATCATCTGGGGATTTTGTTATCTGTACTCTCCATGCTTTTGGTTACCACAGCTCAGTAGAGGTGATTATGTTGTAGAGCAACCCCGATACAAAACGGGGTGCCTGACTGTGGGTCCTCACCCGCGCGCTTAAAAGGACTTATTAATGCTCTACTGCAGGCACACGTGAAAGGTTAATAAAAGGTTTATTTACAAAGGGAAGGGGAAATGAGGAAATGTACAGTTCTGGGAGAAAAGTGGGAGACAAAGTTTTAAATGAGTCCTACCCGATCCGCCAATTAGGAATCCCAAAATGGCGCTCTGAGAGCTGGCCGCCAGCCAGGAGTGGTGAAGCCAGGAGGCGAGCGATCGCGAGACAGAGAGAGCGAGAGCCCAAGGCCCACGTGTTTGGTTTTTTATATCCAACCTGGCTGCCCAACTCCACCCTCAGGTCCCAGCCACCCTCCCTTGGTGGTGATGGGATTTGTCTTTCCCAGAGTCTTGATGGCTTTAGTCTGGAGTGGGGGTGGAGTCCACAAAGCCTGTATGGGATTAACTCAGGACATCACTTCCCCCTAACAATTATATCATTCTTGATCGGAAAATGGATTCAAGAACCATAGCACTGGAAAGTTAGCAACAGTCTCAGAAATTACCTAAATCACCTTAGTTTCTTGATACACAATCATAAAATATAAGTTTAACTTTCAAATAGGGTTCCACTTTGCTTGATATCTGCTTCAAATAAATACTAGTCCCCAATGTAGCACAGAATGGTCAATTTAAAGCAAATAGCATAATTATTGGGGGAACAGTATGTCCTGAATGAAGTCCACCCCTGACATTCATGGACTCCACTCCTGCCTTCATGCCAAAGAGCTTCCGTACTGAAGATTATAACTCCCATCATGCCACGAATATGCCATAACTCTTGACTTGAAGGTGGGTTTGCTGGTAACTAAGGGTGGCATTAGGCAGTTACGTTTTGTATAAACTGAAGACAAGTGAGCCTGGAGGAGGCTTGGTTTTGCCTGCCATTAGCATGCACCTGGGCCTCAGCTCAAGCAGTGTTACTGGTACGACTTATTAACAAATTAATGCCTCCATCCTGCTCTCTCTTTCTGTGCTCACCCTCTTTTCATTTGCCTTGCAAATAAATCTTTTATCAACTTTCTTTATGTGCCTGCCCTTAGGTCTTATTCTGAGATTTTTAAAGTGTTTCGGTGAGAACTCATACCCAGGCCATCTCATTTCCTTTTGAGGTTGCCCTGTAACATAATGAGTGCATGAAATCTTCTTTACATACTGGCAATCTTATAAAACAGGTTACAAGATATATCTGGTCTGGAACAAACTGGTTGAAAGGAAGGGAAAAATCTGAAGAAAAATTTGCAAGATATGTTGATAGGAAGTGAGAAAAAAAAGAGGAATCTGAAGGAATTATAAGGACTAGCTTCTTATAAAGAGAGTTAAAAACTTGTGTTCTGTTTCAACTGGGAATGAAATAAAGAATGTGTTTCAAATTGGCCCTGCTGGCCCTAACTTCTACTTGCAGTTCCCCTGAGCTAAGTACACCATGTCTCTTTGCACTTACTCTTGCTTCTATTTGGAATGTTCTCTTGTAAGACTATCTTGGTCTCACCTACCATGCGTTTTTCTATCTCTTGGCTTCTAATAGAATGTAATATTATTGTTGCTGTGCTTGTCTGACACATCTCCTCACCAGCAGGCATCATATTTTATTCACCTTTAATTCCCCATTCTTATTACAGTGCCTTGCATATACTGGTGCTTAATAAATGTTTGTGGAATTAATGAAAATTTAAATGAAATAAGTAGACTCCAAGCCAAACAAACAAACAAACAAACAAACAAACAAAAAAAACCAACAACAAAACCCACTTATAATTGAAGAGAGAAATCATTGGGGAAAAATAGTAAAACTGTCTTCTTTTGTCATAATTGGCCAGAAGTAATATGTGACATCTCTGTTACTTTCTTCAAGCCTATTCTCTCCTAAGGTTATAGGGAAGAAAATAAGCATGGTGCTGAGGTGACATTTGAGACGTTTCTGTTTACTACTTTATAATTCTGAGCATAGGATCTGGGGCCTGTGTGCTTGCAGTGGTAAGATTTATTTGCAGTCCTGCAGAAATGAATGGTACACTCTCCTCTCTCTAAACAGCAACCTCATAGCTTACAATGAGAAATCCTGAAAACATACATGCTGATATGTAACCAGGAAAAAGTCAACACTATGACAATTGGTAGAGAAGAAAAAACCCTGCATATTTTGTTTGTATCCAAGCTTCACAACATTTAAAATATGTAAGATTAGTCTAGAGAATTTGGAAACCCACATTCCCAGGGGCTACTGATTCTGTAGGTACTGGAAGCCACCAAGGAAGCTGCAATTTAACTAGTGATCTGTGATTCTAATGCAGTGGACCCTTTTGAAATCTCTGCTTTATATTAGCTACAGCCTTTTGAAATCTCTGCTTTATATTTCTGCTAATTACATGATAAAGCCCTGTAAAGTGCCAAAATAAATTAAAATGATTAAAAATATTGAGATTCTATGGCAGTAATCAAATATTGTAGGAAATTTTTAAAATTTTTTTTCTTTATAAGATAGATGTATATGGTGTAGTTGTTCAAAGACAGTCTTACTGTACCATTGATTGGATAACTGGGTGTTTTGAGGAAAGATACTAAATTGTTTTGTGCCTTGCTTTCCTCCTTTTTAAATGGAAATAAATAAAATCACTTATGGGGCTGCTGTAATAATATGAGATAATATGAAGTACTTAGTACTATGTATTACTCCAGTGAAAGTTAAATAAGGGTTATCAGTTGTGATAATGATATAATATAGTTCTGAAAAGTAGGTGATATTTGGATAGTTAATAACTAATACAAAGTGAATTGGGAAAAAGGTAAAAATATTATAGATATCTGTATTAGGACAAAAGCAATGGGTTGAGCAAGGTATAAGATAGTAAATTCCATAATGCAAATAAAGCTAAAGTTCTATGGAGATTCAGAGGATGGAAATATCTTCCTAGGGGCAAGGTTCAGAATGAACTGAAGATGGAGTCACATTTGATTAACATCCTATAAACATATGGACAACAGCATCCCCAACAGGGGAAACCTTGAGCAAGGTTGGCAAGTATGAAGCCCACAATATGTATGAATGAGAGTGTTTCTGTTTTGTTTTATCAGGGAAGAAGTGAGAAATAAGATTGAAATGTTGTACAGTTTGGGGAAAAAAAAAAACTAGTAAATGAAGGTCTTCGTTTATTTAATAGTTTTTTCCCCCACAGGTGCCTCTAACATGAACAGCGCAGCAGACACTTTTATTTTCAACTTGAGAAGCAGTCCCAGAGGTGGTAACTGGGATGTCAATATCACTGCCTTTCCAAAATGCAATGAGTCAATTGGAGTCTAGAAAAGAAGTCTCTATTAGTCATAGATAAATATTCAACTGAGACTGTCACATGAACCTAACAAGAGGGGAGTTGCTGGCAGTATTGAACAGATGCAGTCTTTTCACACTATCGTCCCCAGACATTTTCTAAAGGGACTGTTAAGAAAATGACAGTCTTTAGAGCCCAAGAGAACTAATACCACAGCCTTTGGTAACGAGCACCACTGAATAAGAGCACCTTAGTTCAACCTTGACTCTGGTTAATCACTCCTGTGGTTCAGGGACGGTACTAAAACACAAAAACATTCTCCTTCAAGGGCTGAGACTTCTGAATAAATTGAAAAGAAAATTAGCATAATAAAAATGCCTCAAGAACTTGTATTAGGCCAACAAATAAGAGCTATTGCTGTTAACAAAGAACTATTAAATTAATACTCTTTGTCTTTTTAATATATTTTATTAAGGTAACACTGGTTTACAACATTGTATATGATTCAGAAATATAGGATCCCACCTCTTCATGTGTATGTTGCCACCCCACACCCACCACCAATGCATACATAGTCTTCAACCATTGTGCCCCCTTCCTAACTTTTTCTCCACTCTCCTCCTTCCCCATATTATACATTGAACTGGCTTTTGAACATCAACTAGTAGAAGATCGAATCATACTACAATAAAAATTTTCTAATTATATGATTTGTTATTTTTTCCTTTGTGGAAGCTAGATAAAAAACAACAACAACAAAAACCTTTGTTCAGATATTATAAAAATGTCCCAGAGACTGGGACATTTTTAAAACACATATGGTGACATATTTTATTTTTTTTTTTTATTTTTTTTTAATTTTTTTTTTTTTTAATAGAGGCATGCTTTATTTATTTGTTTGCTGGTTTGTTTGCTTGTTTTGTTTATACATGCACTGGGTACAGTCAGAAGTGCGGGAGGGAGGGTGAGAGAATTCACCAGAGCCAGAGCGGGGAGCAGAGCAGGCAGAAGGACCGAAGTACACTGCTGAGGGGAGCAGCGGGCGGCAGGAGAGGTCTGCGCGCCGTGTGGGACCCTCCTCTGTTGGCCAGGGAGCAGCCGGGGATTGAACTGGCGCCGCAGAGGCCGCGCGCAGTTTCGCAACCCAGCGCTCAACCGCTGCGCCACCGGGGAGGCCCTGGTGACATATTTTAAAACATATATGCTAGGACATTTTTAAAACATATGCTGACATAAGCATACAAAATGTATAATTAAACTATTGATATCAAGACAGATAATGGTCACAAATATATATTAATGTGATATGGGAGGAAAATCTGACCCCATTAAGAATCTTAAATTATACATGCTATGCATATACAAAAATGTGATATTATCCAGGATGCCATACTGAATAGATAACCCTATATGACTTCTACTTTATGATAGGAATGGATTGGCCTCATGTGAAGGTAAGCCTTAATATTGCTTTGGAAAGTAATATTGACATGTTGAATTCAAGGGACATAATTTGTTGAATGACATCAACATTCACTATGGCCACCTTTAGTTTTGACAAATTTGCTAACTAATGTACTGTACATCATTGTTGGTTTGTTTAATGACACAAATTTTGTACTTCCAAATTGTATATACCAATTATGGACAGCATCATAATAATGACAAAATGCCAATACAATTTCATCATATAAGGACCATAAAAGAGCTACCCAATTGACTTATTCAAAAATTACTATTAGAAGAAGTAGGCATTATTTACAGTGTGGAAAAAAAATAGTAACATGAACCTAGGAACACATGGAGGGGTAACATGTAACTCAGTCTCACTAAAAAAAAGAGGCAACAAAAGATTACTTCAGAAGAAAGAAATCACAAATGTGCTCGGATTTAAACTGTTCAACATTTTCTGTGATTTTGTTATTGCTGATGTTTATATATAAAGGACAAGAGTGTGTTATTAAGTAGTTGGGCAGCTTACATACTAGTAATATCTTTAAAATAACTGCTTATGTTTTAGAATATTAATGAACTAATACTATTAGAACTTTTTATGTACGGGAGTGATTCCAAATTGTCTTAATTGATATAGTTCTTTAAAATAAGCTAAGGAAAATCCAAATGGGTTTTAAAGTATATCTACATCTAGTCTGATAGCAAAACAAACATGAGTTTGGCTTTTACCAATGAATAAATTATGTCTTCAGGCAAATTTGCAGATTTTGGAACTCTAAGTGAACAAATTCATGTTATATCTCTCTTTATGCTTCCTAGAACTTGGTACTCAGAAGATTATAGGCAGAACTAAAATGTTTACTTAATAATCATGTACCACTGTAGGTGTTTTATTATTTCACTTTATATTTGCACATGCTCTATCAGAAATGCATAGGTAATATGAGGAATAATTTATCATAGTCTAGAACAATCCAGTCGAACAAATATTTGCTATAATCCTAATGTGCATCAAGAATTGTTTGCTTGCAAAAACAAACCTATAGAATCTGACAACAGAGTGATGGTTACTGGAGGGGAAAGAGACCAGGGGGTATGGGTAGAGGGGACTGATTACTTGTTGGTAGATGTTGACTTGACATTTTGATGGTGGTTGTGTTGTGGTATATATAGTTACGAAGGTGACAAATTGTATGCCTAAAACCCATACACTGTTATAAAGTAATGTTACTTAAACAAAAAGATAAAATAATAATAATAATAAGATAAATTACATTTTAAAATAGAATTGTTTACTTGACTTACTTTTTCAGAGAACTTTCAATCTTTTATTTTAAAAAAAATATTGAAATATCAGTTGAAATCCTTGTTTCTGTTATGGAAGTATAGGATCTCCCCCTTTTTGATGATATGTTGTATTCAAGAGTTTTAAGGAGAGAATTTTGTCTGGATTCTATGTGATAGGTGAATTGGCATAAAGGCCTTTTAGAAAAGTGACACTACTATCCAGATTAGAATTACCAAAACTTTACTTAGACTGAAGAAAGTAATAGGGAAGAATCCACGGAATAATAAAAATGCAAATTGGCTCCTTCTGATTATTTGTATGCAGGGCATAGAGACAATCAAGAGAAAGTAGAGGGTGATGGGTAATTCTAAAATTTTTAGCATAGTTGGGCTGGTTACTGGCATTACTACCCTCCTTCCCTCCCACCTTCTCCTCTTTGCTTCTCTTGAATACATAATGAAGCTGTATGTTTTTGATTTAGGTAGCTATATTCCAATTTTGTTTCATGTTTCCCTCTTACCTCTACACAGCTAGGTTTACAGTGTTTGGATACATTTTTTTGGTATCTGTTGTGCTTTGTAAAAATACTAGTTGTAGGTAGGATGTTACATAAGTTACTGCTTCTCTGCAGGCTGTGAGCATTTGGAGCTCTGTCATTGACAGTTGCAGATATTGGGAGCTGTTTTATCTAGACTTACAGGATGTCTCAGCGGATCTTTAATCTGATGTAATTGTGCCAAAATAACCTGGTGCCATGCATGTACAATATGTCTGTGCTAAAAATTCCCACAAAAATTTTGGATGAGTAACCTCACAGGCAAAGTAGCTGGGATCTGCTATTTTAAAAACAGAACTAAAGTGATTGTGTTTGTTGTTTTCAGATAGCAAAGACTATATTATCACTAAATATGCTCAATTGCTCAACATTCCTTGCATAACTATATGCTATACTAGTTCTCCTATAGAAAATAATGATTCTGTGTATAGTTTCAAGTATTTGTTTTTATTTTTTAAAATTTTTCTCCATGGCCATGACAGTACAGACCTCACTCTCTATATAAAAATTCATTTGTGATGGGGAACTATCTCCCACAACTGGTTTTGACTAAAAAAAAGTCTGTGACATAATCAGCTTTAGGATCTACTATAAAGACAAATAATTAGCTAGAAAGGGATGAAAAAGCATGAGGTCTGATTTGCATTAATGATTCTCAGGCTTTTATAATTCTCGAAGTCACTTGGTAGGTTTGGTAAAAAATTGCAGTTTAATAACCACCCTTATGGAATTTTATGGTAGTGGTCTTAAACATAGATGGTGTCCAAAGTCTTAAAACTTTTTGGGATTCAGTACGAGATTTTATAAATATCTTAGTTGGTTTTCATATTCTATTTCAGCCTCTATTCATATGAATGTAATGTGGGATTATCAATAGACCATCATGGAACTGGAAACCTAGAGGAGTGAAAATGTCAAAAGGAAAGAAAGGGCCGCTCTTTCCTCTTTTGATAGGACATGGTGATAAGCATGTCCTTCTCAAAAAGCAAAAGCACCCATTGGAGGCATCTGATCAGTGAAGTAAAGGGAATTAGGCCATTCCCTGAGCATGTGAATTTGCTATTTGAATTATCTGGGGAACTGACCTGATTTTCTGCTTTTCCTTGTTGATGGAGACTTGGCCTACATTTGCCTTCACTGCAATGTCTGATAAGTGGTTAGGCAAATCCAAATGGTCTAGGGTGACTTAGAACATTTGTATTGGCCTTCATTAGCATCAAACATATAAATTGAATTTTGATAATCCTTTAGATATTATGATTACTTTAGTGATATCATTTGAACTTCAAAGAAATACAGGACAGGAGTTTAGTTTTATGTTACAGCTAAAAAACTGAAAGCCTAGAAGAATCTTATAGTTTGTTATTTGGAAATCAGGGTAAAATTCAGGTTCCTTGATATATTGCTCAGAATTATATTTTTTATTGTACTTTGATTTTTTTTCTTAAAAGAAAATAATTCATATATAACTGTTATTATTTAATAATATGAAACTGAATCTATTAGGATATTTAAGTTGCAAGCCACAAAAACTAATATGGCAATTTACTAAATCCTCAAAGCAAATGCTAGCATAACAAATATTGCTTTAAGTGAGGCTTGATCCTAGAACTCAATTTAGGTACTGGTATTTTCTTCCTCATTTCTTCTCCTCACTTACCATTTGAGTCTGATCCCAAGCATGATCTTTCATCATAGACATGAAACAGTATCCATCAGCACCAGAAGAAAAGCGGTCCTTCTCATCAAGCAGAAAAGAAAAAGAATTTTCCTTTTTTTCTTGCCAGGAACTGAAATGAAACCTCACTGGCCTGATGTGGATCATATACTCTGCAGTAGGGGCAAAATGATAGAGTTCTCACCTGAAAGTTTCTCAAAAACCCAGTGTTAAGGGAAAAGACTACTCAAAGGACATCAGAATAATTTTGCTTGTCATAAGTCCTGATTTAAAAGTCCCAATATCTTTTACTATTGATTTAAAAAAATAATTTTCTATAAATATAATCTATCCTATACTATACCAGTATCAAATCACTGCTCTTTTGAGGAACTGGTAAGTTAATCATGTGATCTCATCCCAACCTTATCCTCCAAAGCCTTATTGGGATGAAGAAAGCCTCTTTGAAATATCATTGCCACTAATTATTTAGACATATAGTAAAGGAAAAACATGGAAAGAAAAGAGAAATCAGGAGAGGAATTTTCAGTTTTCCATAGCAATCACTTATGCCAAGAGAACTCTCCAAAGTTTACAAGGCTAGGTAATATTGAGAGAAATTTTTCCTTTTAAGAGCAGTGTGAGTTTACTCAGAAAAAAATAAACATGAGACTCTTCTCATTTGATGAACAAATATTTCTTAAGCAACATCTCTGAAGGATTTAAGCATCCTATTCAGTTACTGTGAAGAACAGATTTTGATTGTTTTTCTGTTATGTTCATTATATTTGTGGATTGACTAGCCTCTAATAACAAACTCTCCTTGGAAGCATATTGATTCGCCTTTAGAAAATGATGGCTCCCTAACTCTCAGTTCATGTGGTTGAGGTATGTAGAGTATATTCTAGTTCCAGCCTTGAGGCAGGGCCACCGCCACTGAGCAGCAATGACTTGTTTCCTCCTGTCCAAAATAATTGGCTAAAAGATTTACACAAGCCAAGTTAATGACAGTCATTTCAGGAAATTTTGCTGAAACTATTAAGACAAAGAAACTCTTATTACTTTTTATATGAACTAGTAAGATGAATGCATCCTTCTGGGGATCACCACTATGGAGAAAGCTGGCAGGGAAATGAAACCAATAGGGAAGATGGTACATTGAAAGCTGTGGGTAGAAATCTAGTCTTGATAATATTTGAGCTGCTGTTTTCATCAGTCTGAAACTATATACATTTCAGGTAGTGAGCTAATACATCTCTTTTTTATTTAAACCAGTTGTTTTATGTTTCTTACACAACCAAAGTTTGCATTAACATAGTTACTAATGCTAGCTATTTTATAAAAGATAATTCATTTTTAAACTAACAAATAATTGAAAAAAAGATATATTATGGAAGCAGAATGTAGCAAATTATAATAGATATGGTGTTAACTAGAATGATTTTCCAAGTGTTTGAAGTTTTCTAATGGGTAGACCCAATTTAAGTATAGTTTCCCACTGTATAGAAATAGTCCTCTATCAATGCTGAGTCACCTGAGATAGCATCCTTTTCATTGAACATTAATGCAGAAACATCTCTGCATATTTATGTCTTTAAAAAAATTTTGGCTGGTTCTCAGTAGAAGCAACTATAGAGCCAGCAGATTTTAGAAAGAAAAGACTTTGCACACACGTACAATTTAATTTTACCTTAAGAGCTTAAATTGGGAATTTGAAAGTTGTAGATTTTTGGTCTAGCATGTTCATCTAGGTGACTTTCTGTTTATGATATTTGGAAACTGCAAACCACGGAAGAGCTGAGTGTTTTGATAACTCCAGAAATAAATGGCATGGTAAGAAACCATAAGAAGGTGTCAATTTGCGCACTTTTAGCTTGGATCCAAGTAGGGAAAATCGTGCTTCCTTTCTTATTGAGGAAAACTTTGTGTGGTTTATGCAAATTATGATTAAGGGAACAGGTTCACATCTTGTCAGATGTGTGCTACCACATCATCACCACCACCCAAGCACCCTGAGATCTTTACCATACACCATTTTGCCTCATCCCACCTTTGTTATCACTCTCATACTCCCTTGCCTTCTAGTAGCCTCAATTTCTCAGTCATCTTTCTTGGGTTTATTTTCACTTAGTTTTGTCAGTTCCTCTGTGGGTATTTTGTTGTTGATTATTTGCTTCCTCTGCATTTCACATATGAATTAAATCATCTAGTATTTGTCTTTCTCTTTCTGACTTATTTTACTTAGCTTAATCCCACCAATTACATCCATGTTGTCACATGTTATATATATAACATATATATAAAACACACATATATAACATATGTTTATATATATATAAATGAATAGGACTCCAGTGTGTATATACACCACATCTTCTCAATATAGTTAATAATATAGTTAATGCTATTGAGCACTGAGGTTGTTTCCAAAACTTGGGTATTGTAAGTAGTACTGTGATGAAAATAGGAGTGCACATATCCATTCAAGTTAGCATTTATTTCATTCTTTGAATAAATGCCAAGGAATGAATTCTAGAACACATGGCATATCTATTTTTAATATTTTGAGAAACATCCATACTATTTTTGATAGGGACTGGAAGAGCCCGCATTACCAACAGTATAAGAGGTTCCTGTTCACACTCTTATCAACATTTGTTGTTTCTGGATTTTTTGATGTGGCCCACATTCTCACTGTAGGTTTTTTTTTTTTTTAAGATTTATTTATTTATACAAGAACTGGCGTACAGGCCAGAGGTGTGGGAGGGTGGGAGGATTCACCAGAGACAGAGTGGGGAACAGAACACACAGACTTACTGAAATACACTGCTCAGGGGAGCAGCAGGTGAGACCTCACTGTAGTTTTTATTTGCATTTCTCTGATAAGTGATGCTAAACATTTTCATGTCTGTAGGCTATATGTAAGCCTTCCTTGTAAAGTGTCTATTTAGTTCTTCTGTCCATTTTTTGGATTGGGTCCTTTGTCTCATTTTATTGAGTTGGATGAATTCTTTGTAGATTTTAACAATGTTAATTTTTCCAATCCATGAGCAGGGAATATCTTTGCATTATCTTATGTCTTCTATTTCTTTTAAAAAGTCATGATTTTCATTGAATAGTTCTTTCACATTTTTAGTAGGTTTATCCCTAGGTATTTTATATTTTTTGATGCTACTGTAAATGGAGTTATTTTCTTGATTTTTTTTCTCCTAGTTCACTGTTTGCATATAGAAGTGCAACAGACTTTTATATATGTTGATTTTGTAGCCTGCCACTTTACTACATTGACTTACTTTTCTAATAGTATTTTTTTATAAGTGAAGTCTTGTGGGTTTTCTATGTGTATTATCATGTCATGTGCAAATAGTGATAATTTTACTTCCTTCTCAAATTGATTATTTTTTTTTTTATGTCTCTCTTCCCTGATTTCTCTAGCTAGGATTCCCAGTACTTGGTTAAGTAGCAGTGAGGAAAGTGGAAATTATCAACTTGTACCGGATCTTAGTGGAGCAGCTTTCAGTTTTTCACTGTGAAAATGATGTTAGGGCCTCCCCTGGTGGCGCAGCAGTTGAGCGCTGGGTTGTGAAGCTGCCCGCAGCCTCTGAATACTGGTTCGATCCCAGGCCGCTGGTGAGGGTCCCACATGGCCCGCAGACCTCTCCTGCAGCCCGCTGCTCCCCTCAGCAGTGTACTGCGTCAGTCTGCTGTTCAGCTCTCTGCTCTGGCTCTGGTGAATTCTCTCACCCCGCTGCGCTTCTGACTCTACCCAGTGCTTGAAGAAAGAGAGAGAGAGAGAGAGAGAGAAAGAAAGAAAGGAAGGAAGGAAGAAAGGAAGAAAGAAAGAAAGATCATATATGGTCTTTATTATTTTGAGTTATGTTCCATTAATCACCAATTTCTAGGGTTTTGATCATAAATGGATGTTGAATCTTATCAAGTGCTTTTCAGCATTTATTAATATGGTTTTTATCCTTCCTTTTATCGATGTGGTGAATTACATTCATTGATTTTCAGATGTTTAACCATTTCGGTGTCCCTAGTATAAGTCCCACATGGTCATGGTGTATATTCTTTATAATGCATTGTTTAATTCTGTTTGCTAACATTTTGTTGAGGATTTTTGCATCTATGCTAACTAGTTTTCTTTTTGTGTGTTATCTTTGTCTAGTTTTGATTTTAGAATAATGTTGACCTCATAAAATGTCTTTGGAAGTACTTCCTTTTTCTTAATAGCTTGAAAGAGTTGAACAGGATAGATATTAGCTCATTTTTTAAAGGTTTGGTAGAACTCAATTGTGAAACCATTTGGTCCTGGACTTTTGTTTTTGAGAAGAATTTTGATTACTGTTTCAATTTCCTTTCTTGCAAATGGTCTACTCAGGTTTTCTATTTCTTCTCCATTTAGTCTCAAATGATTGTTTGTATATTTCTAAGAATTTGTCCATCTCTTCTTCTAGGTTATTGAACTCACTAGCATACAAATGTTCACAGTAATCTTTTATAATCCCCTGAATTTCTGATATGTCTGTTGTAACGTCTCTTCCATTTCTGATCCTATTTGAGTTTTCTCACTTTTTTTCTTTATAACCCTCACTAGAGGTTTGTCTGTTTTTTTCAAATAAGCTTTTAGTTTCTTTAATCTTTTGGACTGTTGTTATGATTTTCATTTAGTTCTGCTCTAATTTTTATTATACCCTTCCTTCTGCTGGCTTTGGTTTGTTGTGCTTCCTTTTCTATTTCCTTAGGTAGTTATAAGATTGGGTTTCTTTTTGTTTCTTTATGTGGGCTTGTATTACTATCTTCTTCTCTCTTGGCACAGCTTTCATTGTATCTCATAAGTTCTTGAAGGTATTCCTGATTGTCATTTGTCTTCAGAGACTTTTTAAATTTTTCTTTTTTTATTTTATCATTACCCCAACAGTTGTTCAGTAATATGGTATTCAGAGTTTTTCCTTTTTCTTTTTGTGGATGTTTACAGTTTGATACCATGGTTAGAGAAAATGCATGGAATGATTTCAATCTTCATGAATTTGTTGGTACTGTGTTGTGCTCTAATATGTGATCAATCCTGGAGAATGTCCCATGTGCACTTGAGAATGCATATTCAGCTTTTTGGGGGTGCACTGCCCTATTTATGTCTATCAAGCCTATGAGGTTTAATTCTTTAAGACTACTGTGTCTTTATTTTCTGTAAGGGTGATCTATTCATTGATAAAGTGGGATGTTGAAGTCCCTGCCACAGTGTGATTTCCTCAATGTCTCTTTTCAGATTTGCTAGTAATTACCTTACATATTTTGATGTTTCTTTGTTGTATATATGTGTTATGTCTTCTTGCTGTATTATTTCCTTAATTATTATATATTGTCCATCCCTGTGTCTTGTAGCTTTTCTAGGTGGAAATCTGTTTTATCTGATATATAAATATGGTTCCCTGCTTTTCTTTGGGTCCCATTTGCTTGTAGGAATATTCTCTTACTTTGAATTTACCTTTCGAGTTCAGAGCCTTTTCTGGAGACAGCAGAAAGTTTAATTTTTCTGTTCTTTAATTCAATCAGATACTCTGCATCTTTTAATTGGTAAGTGTAGTCTGTTTATATTTTGAGTGATTACTGGTACACAAATATCTGCTATTACCATTTTTCTTTAATTTTGTGGTTCTATTTCCTTGCTCAGTTCTTTGTGAATGTACTTCTCTTTGATTTAGATAATAGTGCTGCTTTCAACTTTTCTTAGCAGGGGTGCATGGTGTTTGTATATTCATTCAGCTTTCTTTTTTGTCTGAGAAGTCCTTTATTTCTTCTTTATATTTGAAGGAGAACCTTTCATGGTAGAATAATCTTGGCTGGGAGTTTTTAAGTATTTTGATCATGATTTCCATTCTCTCTCTTTCCACTAGTGTTTCTCCAGAGAAATGCGATGCAAGCCTGATTTGGAGTTCCTTTGTAGGTTATATGCTTTTTCTCCCTAGTCAACATCAATATTCTTTATCTTAAAATCTTGCAAGTCTCACTACTATGTGCCTCGGTGTAGTTTTCATTTTGTTAAGGTATTGTGGTGTTATTTTAGCTTCATGGATTTGCATATTTAGTTCCTTCTCCAGGTTTATGAAGTTTTCCTTTACTATTTCTTTAAATAAGTTCTCTGTGTTCTTCTCTTTCTCATCTCCTTCAGGAAGCCCAATATTCTTATATTACTTTTCCTCATGCGGCAGATAATTCTATTAAGTGTTTCTTAATTTTTTTTTTTTTTTTGCTTTGTATCTCTTTATTCTTCCACCTGGATTCTTTGTGCATCATCATCCTCAAGATAACTGATTCAATCTTCCATTTAATCTATTCTTTTATAACTTTCTCCAGAACTTTTATTTCTTCTATTGATCTTTTTCATCTTGAGACTCTCTTATTTTCTTGTTTAATGCTTAAATTTCTAGTATATGTACATTAATTTTATTTTTAATATATTCATTTGTTTTTCTGAATCTTCATCCATTTATTTGAATTTTTTATCATGGTAATTTTGAATTCTGTATCTGACAGGAGGAAAAAAACTTCCACGCTCTTACCATTGGGGTCTGCATATTTGTTCTTTCTCAATTTCTTTGAGGGCTCAGATTAACATTTATGGTTTTTCTTTTCCCTTTTAATTGCTTTCTGAAAATTTAGAGCATAGAGTTTCCACTTTCCCAGTAGATGGCAATGTATGACAGGGAGTGCTATTCTATAGCTGGATTTTCAGTGAGTGGAGGGGGTTCTTGAGGGGTGATTCACTCATGAGGGTACTGTGCACTGGCCCTGACTTGGCTCCTGCCTGCATCTGAACTGCTGGTCCTTTTCTCCCAGTTTCAGATCACATCTCTGCAGATTGGCTCCTTTAGCAACCCTAGTCCGAACCAATGTAGTCTCACAATATCTGCTTGTTCCTCTCATCACCCATCTATGCCACTTCTGGGGAAACTGGTTGAGGCTCACTTGTCTGAGCTCTGTTTCCCTTTCTGCCTGATTCTTCCATCTGCCTGGCTCCCTATAATATTCATGTAATATTTCCGACAGCTGCATCTTCAGCACTCACCTTTGCCTTCCCTAGGCTCAGATATGAATAGCTGTTTACAATTGGAGAGTCAATTTTCCCTTGATTAAATTTTACTCACTTAAAATAAATTTCTCCACATCTCTTCTGTTGAGCTTGGTCAGCATTTGTTTCTGCAATCATGAGATACTCCAGCTTTGCTACCCATTGTGAGGTCCTCTCGGTTCAGTGCCTCTGAATTTCTCAGTTCAATTCTCCCTGGAACTCTGCAGAGACTTTACTCTGATGCCATCTTCCTTCTGAAAATCCACTCCTTTATTTCTTAAATCATTATGGTAGGCAGCTTGTTCTGCTATTTTATTTTTTTTATTTTTAATTTTAATTTTTTTTAAGATTTATTTATTTATACAAGCACTGGGTACATTCAGAAGCACAGGAGGATGAGAGAATTCACCAGAGCTAGAGCAGGCAGCAGAACAGGCCGACTGACGAAGTATACTGCTGAGGGGAGCCGTGGGCACGGCAGGAGAGGTCTGTGTACCATGTGGGACCCTTGCCTGTGGCCGGGGATCGAACTGGCGCTGCAGAGGCTGTGGGCATCTTCGCAGCCCAGTGCTCAACCACTGTGCCACCGGGACGGCCCTGCTATTTTATTTTTAATAATATATTTTGGAGAACAAAATTGTTTAATTTTGATGATATCAAACTCATTTTTTATTATCATTTTAAACCTAGTCAAGCTAGGTTTTAAATCAGTTTATTAAACTTTTCAAAAATCCAACTTTTGAGTTCTTTAATTTCTGTTTATAACAGTATTTTCTTCGACTACTTTGCATTTAGTTTGATTTATTTAGTTTCTTACATTGAAAACTTAAATCACTGATTTTATTTTTTTTAAGATTTATTTATTTATACAAGCACTGGGGTACAGGCCAGAGGCGTGGTAGGGTGAGAAAATTCACCAGAGATGGAGCAGGGAGCAGAACAGGCAGAAGGACTGAAATACACCGCTGAGGGGAGCAGCGGGCGAGACAGGAGAGGTCTGCCGCACCATGTGGGACTCTCCCTGGCTGGCCGGGAATCGAACCGGCACCACAGAGGCTGTGGACAACCTCGCAGCGCTGCACTCAACCCGCTGCGCCTCCAGGGAGGCCTACTGATTTGAATTTTGATGGTCTGTGCACACTTTAAAAGGATCCTTATTCACCTAACATGGAATAGAGTGTTTGATAAATACCAATTAGGCAAATTGATAGTATTGTTCAATTCATCTATATCTTTAAACTTGTTCTATCAATTTTGAGAAAATGGCAATCACCAGCTGAGTTAATTACATAGTCATTCACTTAATTGTTCAATTGTTATAGGAACTCACATGTCTCAAACAGTTTTCACTCACAAAGCAACTTCATTAATTGAAGACCCTAAGCCATTACCAGGCAGCCAGCCTACAAGCAAAGCACTTCAGTATCAGGAATTTCAATGACTATTCATGCTGAAGATCTTTTAGAACATGCTGATTTTGCAGGCATAATCTAGCAGGCCTATATTACCACCAGTTACAGAAAACAGATGCAAATCATAACTCCAATTAGTATTTCCAAGCAGTGCTATCAGGCACAGTGCTAACAACTCATAGACTCATGGCTACAGCACATTAACCTTTATAATAGATTCCATAGCATTGACCAAGTGTTGGTAGTCATAGAGACAAGCATGTAATTAATCCAGAGAAGTTGTGAGATCTTTTTCCTCTGAGAACTCTCTTAAAGCAATTTGTTTTTCTGAATGTTTCTATGACTGCTCTTGTTTTCCCTAAATCTCTATTTGATCTGGCAGTAAATGTTGTTTGATCAGGTCCTTTCCTTAGTCTGTATTGTCATCAGGGTTTGTCAGTTTCCCCCAGATTATCAGCATAACAAATGACTTGTTCTATAACTGTGCTCACCATGTATATTGGCATCCCATACCAGGTACTGGGTACAGATTAGAATATCTTGGTTTTCATTCTGATACTGAATCCCATGCCTTAAGTTGTACTTTCTCAATAGATTTCCAGAGTGTTTGGGCCAAGCCTCCATGAAGGATTGAGTAATCTAATCTGTAAGGAAGTAAGAAACTTGAACCCCCCTGTGTGCCATGCTGTACTGCCAAGGGACAGATTTTTGTGGTAATTTTGCTAATTTTTTCTGCCACAAGCTGTAAGGGCAGGAAGGGACACAGTGCAGGTTTTCTGATCCAGCAGACCGGGTTAAGGAGGAGTCCTGGAGCCCTTAGTGGTTTTTTGCAGGTCTTTTATTGGGATTACCAGGCCAGAGGTGTGGGGGGCGGGGATGGTGAGAGGATTCACCAGAGAGTGGGGAGCAGCACAGAAAGATCTGCTGAAATACACTGCTAAGGGGAGTGGCGGGTGAGACAGGAGGGTCTGCTGCACCATGTGGGTAGCTCCCTGGCGGACGGGGGATCGGATTCGTGCTGCAGAGGCTGTGGATAGCTTCATAGTGCTGTGCTTAACCCCTTGCACTACCAGGGAGGCCCTATCCACTATTTTCTAAGAGCCTGTTATTCTTAGGAACATCTCAGAAGCATTCTTCTTGGGATTTACAAAAGGTTCTCCATAAATAGCATCATTATTTCCTACTCCGTTCTGATTAATTTGAGAAGAAAAAGAAAAGAAAGATAACAGAATCAAAACAGTGTCTTACTTATGACTACTGGATAGTACAAGTTCCTCCCACCCGCCCCATCTGAACTTAGAGAACATCTATGAAACCTGTCTCTTTTTTTTTAATTTTTTTTTTAAATAGAGGCATGTTTTTTATTTATTTGTTTGTTTGTTTTATACATGCACTGGGTACAGTCAGAAGCGTGGGAGGGTGAGAGAATTCACCAGAGTCAGAGCGGGGAGCAGAGCAGGCAGAAGGACCAAAGTACACTGCTGAGGGGAGCAGCGGGCGGCAGGAGAGGTCTGCACGCCATGCGGGACCCTCCTCCGGTGGCCGAGGAGCAGCCGGGGATCGAACCGGCGCCGCAGAGGCTGCGGGCAGCTTCGCAACCCAGCGCTCAACCGCTGTGCCACCGGGGCGGCCCTCTATGAAACCTCTCTTCAGTCAGCAGCAATTGCCATTAATTTACATTGAAAAAAATTGAGCATATCTAGACACCCCCCCCCCAAATAACCTACCAATCATGCCAATTAACACACAAAACCTAAAATAACACCAACATATAGTAAAAGCCGGAATAATGTGATTCTACACACCTGCATGCCGCAGTCTGCAGGAAGGAGTCTGGGGTTACCACAGGCCCTCCACCGCCTGCCGCGTTTAGGGCAGCTTCCAAAGCTGACGCTAATTTGGCTTGTCAATTCTGTCGTAAAAGCGGAAGTCCTTTCCGGCTTTCTTTTACTTATGGAAAGCAGGTACTAAGTAGGTCTGCCATAAAAATGGCACAGCGAACTTGAACTTTTGAAAAGTGAGAAATCCGTGCCTTTGGTCTGACCGGGAGGGTGGCGGGAGCAGCCAACATGAGATTGAGGCCTAGGAGCAGGAGCGGCTCGGTGCAGCCTGTGCCCGGGAGACAGAGGTGAGCCAAGCCCGCCTGGTTAGTCCTATCAAATCTACCCACCCTACAAATCACCCCACCTCCCTGATGATAAAGAGAACTGAAGTGTATTTTTTTTAAAGATTTATTTATTTATGCATAAAAGAGCTGGGGTACAGGCCAGAGATGCAGGGGGTGAGAGGATTCACCAGAGACAGAGTGAGGAGCAGAACAGGCAGACTGATTGAAATACACTGCTGAGGGGAGCAGCAGGAGAGACAGGAAAGGTCTGCTGTGCCATAGGAGTTGCTCGCTGGCCGGCTGGGGATTGAACTCGTGCTGCAGAGGCTGCGGACAGCTTCATAGTGCGGTGCTTAACCCCTTGCGCCACCAGGGAGGCCTCAAGTGGAGTGTATTTTAAGAAATACGTCTTCTTAAGAGAAACCAGGAATAGGGGGTGGTGGGAGAGGGGTAGTGTTACTAATGAGCATGTTTAATTACTAATTAACATGCTTAATGAAAACAAATTGGAGGGGTGAGTGGGTGTCTCCTAGTTACAGAAACTGTAGAACTTCATGTACTTCGAAAAGGGTATGGGTGAGTGTAAAGGCAGGAACAGGCCACAGTGCAGGTTCTCTGATCCCATGCAGACTGGGTAAAGGAGGAGTCAGAGTCCTCAGTAGTTTTTTGCAGGTTTTTTATGTAGGGTTCACCAGGCATATGGCAGGCAGGGGTGCTGGCTGGGAGGCTGGCAGGCCTCCCAGCCCCCAGCAAGTCTTCACTCTATCTGGGCTCTCTAGCGTTCGTTCTGCTGCTTCTCGGCTTCTCTTTCGGCTTCTGCTGCTGCTGCTGGCGTCCCCGTGACAACGCCCTTAAAAAAAGCACAGTCTTAGCTCAGCTGAATCCCATCTACCTATGCCCACACCCTATTCCAGGTGCCCGCCATCAGGCATGCATTCAGGACCGCAAGGATCCATCATCTATCCTGATGGCGGAAGGGCAGAGAAGCCTGACATTTTCTTTACCCTACAACGAGGCTAAGAATTTGAGGCGATGCTATTTTTTCTCTTTAAACCACGTTTGAACTAGTTTCTTCTCCAGTAGTTTGTAAGTTTGTCCTTCTTAGGTCGGTCAGTCACAAGCTCCCCAAACTTCTCGGTATGTGCCTGGCATTACCCCTGTGTTCTAACGCATGCTTCTGTGATTGCTTATTAATGGTCGATTACTTCCTTCATTGTTTTGTGGCAAGTCCATATTTTAAAAATCTCTATTAGGTGGTATTTATATCGTGAATTCTTTAGGGCAAGAGAAATTCTTAGTAAACATCTAAACCTATGCTCACATTTTAAGCAAAAAGAAACTGAATTCAAGAGACAGGCACATGAAATCTGAAAATTAAGCTCAATGATTTTTGAAAGAAAACGACCATTTTCTGGTTATAAAATGTACTGTGTGACTACAATATGTCTTTCAGAATGTGTTGACTTTATATGTCATTCATATTTACAACTCTATGAGGTATATAATATATTGTCCTAATATTATAGGTAAGGAACTGAGGTTCAAAGGGATTAAAAAATTAGCCAAGAATGCAGGTCTAATAATTAGCATATTTCAGACTTGACCCTATCTGACTCCAGACCAGTGCTTTTTATAGAAAACTTGAAAAATAATGAAATTATGTAAAGCAGTCTATGTAATAATAAAAAAGTCAATATTCAGGAATATCTATCATTGACAATTTGCCATTTTACAATATATTATAATATATATTACATATACATTCTTATATGTTTTAAATAATTGGTGTTTTAAAATATTAAATTTTTGATGAGATAAAATGCATTCTTTTAAAGTGTATTATTCAGGTGATGGTGTAACCATCAACACTGCTTCTTTTCATTGAGTATTATTACCTTGAGTGAACCCCTGTACCCATTAGTAGTCACTCCTCATCCCCCCATCTGCATGTCCTTGGCAACCAAACATTAACTTTCTGTCTATGGATGTGCTTATTTATTAATATAAATGAAAATACATAATACATAGTTTTTGTCTGACTTCTTTCAGTAGAGTAATGCTTTCAAGGTTTATCCATGTTGTGATAAATGCTGCCTTCTATAGCTAAATAATATCCCATTGCACGAGTATACCACATTTGCTTATCTGTGCATCCATTGATATGTATGTTGTTTCCATCTTTTAATGTTATGAGTAGTGCTGTGAACATTTATGTACAAGATTTTGTATGTATGTGTGCTTTCATTTCTCAGGAGTATATAGTTAGCATGATAACTCCATGTCTAACTTTTGGAGGAAACATCACATTTTTTTCTCCAAAATAGCTGCATCTCCACCAGCAATGTTTAGGGTTCCAATTTCTCTACACCCTCAACAACACATGTTATTATCTGTTTTTTTAATAAAAATACATTTTATATCTTACTTTTTTACTTATTTAATCATGCTATTAAATATCTGTATGAATAGATTATTTTATAATTATAAAAACTGTCATAGCTTGCTAGGAGCATATTACTCTGCATTTTGAATTACCTCTTAGGGATAGATTCTTAGGCATTTGACTGATTAGAAGGATATAATTATTGTAAATGCTCTTCGCAGATATTTCAAAACAGTTGTGATATTTTAACAAAAAGAATTAAAGAAGGAATACTTTCTGGGTTTCCTATCAACTCTGAGTAGAAAGTTTTATTGAAAGGATAAATGTTACATTTGTTTTACTTTTGAAGTTGGAAAAATTTTCCGTTATCTACAGGATATTTTCCAAGAACTATTTTGCTTATAATCTTTGCCTTTTGTCCTGTGCTTATTTGTAACTCTGTGTTACAATCTATAGGACCTTTTTGAATATTTTATGCATACAAACTTTTGCGATATTGATTTACAAATGTTCACCTTGGTTTCTGTTTCATTTTGCTTATAATGTACATTATATATTTAAAGAACGGAATTTATTAGTAATTTCTTCCATTGCTTATAGCTTAGTCTTTCCACCACTGGAGATCAGTTAAATGTACACCTGTATTATATTTTATACCTTATGACTTTTTTTTTTAAATTATTTATTTATGATTACAAGAACTGGGATACAGGCCAGAGGTGTGGGAGGTGAGAGGATTCACCAGAGACAGAGCGGGGAACAGAAAGGCAGATAGAACGAAGTACACTGCTGAGGGGAGCAGTGGGTAAGTAGAGAGGTCTGCTGCCCCATGTGGGTAGCTCCCTGGCTGGTGATCAAACTCACACTGCAGAGGCTATGGACAGCTTCACAGTGCTGCACTCAACCCCTTGTGCCACCAGGGAGGCCCCACATTTTATTTTGGTGTACTGTGTGTGTCTAAGTCTCTCTGGATCCCTTTATAGCTCTTCATTCACAGGTGAGGTAAAATCTTTTACAAGGTGACCTGGATCTAATTCATTTCCCTTAGGACTTGTTAACATCAGTAACATCCTGTTGGCTTCAAGCCAAGTTTCCACTTAAATGATTTACTTCAATAATATATGACTATTAATTTGGGCTGTGGCTTTGATTTCTAAAGGCAAATTTACCTTTAAAATCTGTCTGCTGTACCCTATTGTGACTTATCCTTAATTGCAAGTTGATTCTGGCTCAGAATGGTTTATTATATTGCTTGAACTTCTTTTTCCAAATATTCTGTTTACCAAATCTAATTTTCCCTATTTGATATGGAAAAATCAAATGTGTGTGCATGTATGTGTGCATATCTGCTTAGATAGTATGTGTTATCTTTTTTTGTTCTTCACTTTTAACCTATATCACACTCCTGATAATTATACATTTTAATTATCAACAAGCATCTATCCATCGTATTTCCTTTATTCATAATAGTTTAGTTTATGTGAATTTTGTTTTGTTAATTTTTATTTGCATATAATAAAAAAATTCCAAATAGGCTTCAAAGGCAGGTAAGTGAAAAAATTTGTTCTTACTACCAACTCATCCCCATTCCTTTCCCTCAAAAGAATACATCTTCAATTCATTCAGTATTCTTGTAGATAATTAATTTCAAATATTTAAATTTGCTTAACTTGAACTTCTTAATATTTTGGGTTTTTTTTAAAGATTTATTTATTTATGCATACAAGAACTGGGTACAGGCCAGAGGTGTGGGGGGTGAGAGGATTCACCAGAGACAGAGTGGGGAAAAGAATAGGCAGATCGACTGAAATACACTGCTGACAGGAGCAGCAGGCGGGTCAGGAAAGGTCTGCTGTGCCATGTGGGTAGCTCCCTGGCCAGGCATCGAACTTGTCCTGCAGTGGTTGCGGATTGCTTCATAGGTTGCGTCTTAACCCCTTGCGGCACCAGGGAGGTCCCTTAATATTTTGTTTTTAGAAATTATCTACAGACTATTCATTCTATAAATAAAATTGTTTCATACCCTCCCTGATAAACATATTATCTCTCCCCTACCACTTGCTCCTTCATTCCCTTAATATAAATTCTAACTGTTGGTTGGAATAATGTTCAAGGACTATATTAGCTTTAGATTTCTTTTTTTTTTTTTTTTTTTTTTTTTACAAATTTTTCATTCTCCTGCAAGTAACAGTATCTCTATTTGGTATCTGCAGTATTACTTTTCTTAGTTAGTTAGTTAAAAAATCCTCTCTTTTTTAAAAAAAACATGTCAGATTTCCTTTCAATGTCATTTCCTTGGAGACACCTCTGTAGAGTCTCTCCACTAGAGACTGATTGCTGTTTAAGGCGAATTCACAGCTAACTGCATAGGCACCACCTTCCCCACTGCTGGGGCTACTCTTCACTCTTTACTCTTGTTTGATTTTCTGTTTTCAAGCTCTGATCTCTTCCTCATTCTAAATGCTTCAAAAAGATGAGGTACTTCTTTCAACTAGAAAAAAATAAGGGAAGTAAATTTCGTGCATCTTGCAGATCAAAAATGTGTTTATTTTATCCTCAAACTGATAAATAGGTTTACTGGATGGATAATTTAGGATTAGAATTTTATCTAAAACATTTGGGGATATTTATCCTTTCTTTGAGATTCTGATAATGAGAAGTCCTGTGTCATTCTAATTCCTAATCTTTTAGCTATGAAATCATCTGCTTCTCATACAGATAACTTTTTAAGTCTTTTAGTTTGCAGTTTGCTTTAAGTTCATGATAGGAAAACTTTGCTTGGGTCAATTCATTCATTGTGCCTGACAGCAGTGTGTCAGTTGAAACTGTGTCTGGGTTCTGGAAAGTGTTCTTTGTATTTCTTTGATAATTTTCTACAACTGGTTTACTTCATGGTTTCTTGGGTATTACATTCATTCAGATGTTGTATTTTTCAGACTAACCCATAAACTTTCTAGTCTATAATCTTGATTTCTTTTTCAGTTTTTTTCTCATCATTCTATCTGGTCAAGTTCCTTAAATTTAATTTATTCCATAATTCTTGTTTTTTTTTAATTTGTTGTAATAGTTTTAGTTTTCAATAAATATTTGTTACTGTTCTACAGTGTCATTTTATAGCACTGTAAATACTTTTTAAATACCTTTAAATATTTACTGATTTTTAAATTTCTCTTCTTGTTATATTAGTTTTTTTTTCTAAGTTGCCATTAACTGTTTCTTCTTATCTTAATCTTTCATATTCACTTTTTTTTTAAAGATTATTTATTTATACAAGCACTGGGTATAGTCAGAAGAGCGGGAGGGTGAGAGAATTCACCAGAGCGGGGAGCAGAACAGGCAGAAGGACTGAAGTACACTGCTGAGGGGAGCTGCAGGCGCAGCAGGAGAGGTCTGCGCGCCATGTAGGACCCTTGTCCACAGCCAGGGATCGAACTGGCACTTCAGAGGTTCCGGGCAGCTTTGCAGCCCAGCACTCAACCGCTGAGCCACTAGGGGAGGCCCTAATCTTTCATATTCAAAGCCTCACTTTAAATGTCTAGTGATCCCTGATTTTCTCTTCATACTTTAAAGTGAGTCAATGGAAACTCGTGAATCTCCATGTCATGGGAGGGACTTATGGCCACGGGCTTTTCTTCAATAACATACTGGTAATTTTTTTTTCACTCTCAATTGTGGAAGATAAAAGTATAATCTTTTAATCACCATTGCGTTCCCATTCTTCTGTTCCTTTAATACACAAATATGACACTGTGTTCTCCAACTCAGTCTTTCTTGATTTAATAATTTTTTGTTTTTAAAAATAGTTAATTGAGCATACTGCTAGTCAACAGACTGAAAATGATAAAGTAGACATAAAAATAAAGGTATAAGGCTTAGTAGGAAAATGCACATTAAAGAGGTGACTACATAAAAACACATAAGTATATAAATAAAACTTAAAAATCATCTGATTTTAACAAACATGGCTTAATAGAAAATATTAAGAAGGGACCTTGATTTGGTATTGTCAGATAAAGTTCGCAAAGCTGTTATGATTGACATGGAGAACTAAAGGAAGAAAAAAGGTAGGGATTTTGACAATAGGGTGGCTTACCTCAGAAGTTAATACATGTCCTCAAGAGATTACTCATATTTAATCTTCCAGATTTCACCAGGGTACATGTCATTGCTTTTCATTAACTATTTCAGGAAGTAATCACACTCCATTGTTTAGATTAAAACTTTTTTACATAAAGTGGTTTATTCTATTGTTTTAATTAGATACTGTTGAAGATGTATAGTGAATCTGATCTAACCATCTCAACTTTTTTCTTTATTTTTAACAATTTACCATCTTTCTCTTCAAATTTTGGAAAATTTCTTGAGATTGACTCCTTTAGTGATTTGTTTTTCTGCACCATCAACTATCTCATTATTTTTATACAGTAATTATATTTTAATTATGTTAAAATTTCTTATAACGTCAAAAAGTCCCATTTTAATCCTTTTATAGTACTTGTTTATAATTTGAATTGTCTGTCTCTCTTGATTGAGACCACCAATTGTGTATTTCTAATGTGTTTTCTTACAGTAACTGTTAATAAAAATGGCCATCTGTGTCTGGAAAGAATCTATCTTCTTTTGAACTAGAGAATCTTTTGAAAGGTCTGATAGTGTTTTCTTTCTATGGGAACTTTCTGATTGTTCAGCAGTGGCTGGTCATCAGACAGAATGAATTTGAACATGCCAGAGGGCCTCTCTGTCCATATGTAAAGAATGTTCTTTCATGTTTGATTTATGATTACACAGGAAAAAGTTAAAATCAAGTGATAATTTTGGTATTAATAATATCATAAAAATATTATAATAATGTAATTATATTGAATGAGAAAAGATTAAATAATTCCATAAAGAATTTGTTTATTTTTATATACTGGATAGTTCTGGGGCAAAACATTTAATGAATGAGATTAGTTTGCTTTGGAAAGTGAATTCTCATTTAAAATTGTCTTGATTTTTTTCTATTAATTTTTTCTATTCCTTTTCTGAACAGATCTTAGGAAAAAATAACCCAATAAAAGGCAATTCTGAAATATTCAGAAAAGAAAATTTCATAGAGATAGAAAGTGGGATACTGGAGGGCAAATGGGAAGTAGCTGTCTAATAGACATGCAGTTTCCTTTGAGGTGATGAAAATACTTTGGGGCTTGATAGTGGTGATGTTTGCACAGCATTTTGAATGCTACAAAACTGTATACTTTAAAAGGGTTAAACTTTATACTGTATGTATTTTACCACAGTTTTAAAAAATGATCTGCTTACAAAGAGTCTATTCCTTTCACTTAAGTAGTAGCCTTGATTATGACATATAATAGGATGTTTCTTTCTCTAATGAACAAGAACAAAAGAAAAATACCTGAAAACGTGGTCCAAGGAGAGGCATCTTAGACCAGAACATTACTCTCAATAGGTCACCTTGTGACCTGGAATGATCCAGCATCATAACAGGACACAAAATAGTGGAATAAAAACACAATGAAAATGGCACCTACTTGCATAAAGAGCACAATAGAAATTTCAGCAGGTTCCCCCCGCCGCTGCCCCAGCATAATTAGAAGTAGTTAAGAGTCCCTGCCTGCCAGTAGAATAGACTTTTCTCTTGGCCAGTCAGGAAGGCAGTTCTGTCCTCACGGAAGAGGCTCCTTCTCCGTTGTCCTCTGTGACCACAACATAGGCAGTGCCCTTCCTCCACCCACTGCGCTTTAGGAGTCGGCTCCCTATTGGTGCCTTTAATTTGAAACTTCACATGTTCTTGTACTTAATGAAGTACCTTTCTATCCCATCAAAAAATTTAAGTCTTCTATATATTTATTTGTTAGAACCACAGCCAGCATCTTAACTACACCGAATTCAGTGTTCTTCCTACATTTTAAACCTTTTGTTTAATGGACTTGCCTCGAGTCCAAGAAATAACCACTAATTGTATTTTCTTCTTAACCAAGTTTGTTCATTCTGACTGGTGGAGGGTACTTAATGAGAGAACCCTAGGTGTAGGTCTGTCAGCAATTATGTTTTCTGTAAAATTTTCTTTCTAACTCCCCAAAGGTGCTAACTTCGCTCAAGTTTAGGGAAATTAGCTTTCTAACCCCCAAACAGCACTATATGAAAGACTTTGTCTACTTAGAATCCCTGTTACACACAGAAAGCATCTTTCTTCTCAAGGTTTCATTTTCTTCCCTTTCTCTTTTTAGCTCAACCTTCATTAGATGCATTTCTCGGTGTTGCATAGTCCCTTGCTGAAAGCCACAGAATGAAAACAACAAACACTTTTAAACTTTCATAATATTTTTTTAAATTCTGTATTTCTCTAGTTGAAGGTCTGTAATGCTAGAAATAAATCAAAAGTGGTGGTAGAGATGTGGAGATAGGCAATGATTATTGATTAAATAGTCAACAAAGTCTGCTAGATGCAGGGCTTCATAAATGTTTATTGAATTATTTTGCTTGGATTCATAGTTGCTTCTGACAACTCTTATTGTTAGGGATGTTTTATTATTTTGGGAAGTTTTCTTACCTGTTTTATTTTCCCTGGTGCCATATGCACCTTTATTAGAATGATCAGATTGAGGCTGCCATGAAAAATATCACAGACTGAGTGGTTTAAAAAAATACATATTTATCTTTTTACAATTTTGGAGGCCAAGAGTCCAGGATCAAAATTGCAACAGGGTTAGTTTCTGGTGAGATTTCTTTTCCTGACGTGCAGATGACTATCTTCTTACCATATCCTCACATGACCTTTGCTCTGTGTATGTTGTGGAGTGAAGCCTTAGTTTGTCTGCTTTTCTCTCCTAAGGACCCAAGCCCATCAGATTAGTGCCCACCTTTATAACCTCATTTAACCTTAATTACCTCCTTTAAAACCCTGCCTCTAAATAGTCACACTGTGGTCTGGGGCTTAAACATACAAATTTTAGAGGGACACAATTCCATCTATATAGTGCTTTTTAAGCAAAATTCCAGCAATAACTAATTTTCTCTTGGATTATTTGTTATAGCTACTAAGAAAGGCGCATCCCCACATATAGGTCAGCAACATTGTTCAGTACAACTAATTACATTAGAAGTCCTTTATGTTGAAGCAGGTAAATTTAGTAAATTAAGAAATGTTAATATAAAATGTATTTAATATAAGGGCTAGAAAGTTATAATCATGCGACTGCAAATGGAGTTGTTAGAAATAAACTATGCACAATTGTTTTACTAAGTAAAAGAGGTATTAGTAAGATACAGGAAGACACAAAAAAGAAATGGAAGAAACTATGAGTATTCTGCATTCTTGTAACCATGAAAATGAGGCATTCTGGGGAACGTTACTGTCTGACGATGCAGGATAAAGGTTTCAATTAAGAACTGGCTTCATTCCTGGTTCTCAGCTAGTGGAGCCCCTTGCCAAGGTAAGTCATTAATTTGAGTGTTTAATGCATTCTAGGCACTGAACATAGAGCAGTGAATTAGACATACAAGTGGCAAACATGTTTTGATGCCACATCCCATAGCTCTTCAGCCTCTGACAACAGAGGACAGTTCCTGTGACAGTGAGCACAGTTTTCCAGTCAAGTACCTTTACTTCTCAGTCTCAACACTAGGCATTCTCAAAGACTCAAGTAATAGCTCAAAAAACAGGCAGCTCAGAAGAGCTGGAAATGTAGCATTCTTAGAGAAATCTCCTCAGTGAGGAAATTCCGAGTTACACTTAGCCCTCTTACAATGCTTGTTTTGAAAATGTGCATTCATTCCAATACATTTGATAATTTAAGACAGATTTGAGCATACCACAAATTTATGTCTGCTTATGCATGATTTATTCCATGAAAAACTTTGTCAGGAATTGGCAAGTTCTGGCCCATCACCTAATTTCATAAATAAGGTTTTTATGGAAGCATGGAAATGCTCCTTTTAAAAAAATCTCTCTGAATCTAATAAGGTCTGTATGGGTTCCAATACTGAAAATATTTATTATCTGATCCTTTAAGAAGATGTGTAATAATCTCTGATCTAGGTGAATACAGAAAACAGCATGCAACTAACCAGTGTCACATAAAAATACAAAAAATGAATACACATCTACCAGTGACCTCCAAGCACTATGTTTTCAGCCACACCCAGCCACACCTACTGTTATAACTTTCTATCAGATTTCACATAACTCTTCCACCACTTTGTAATAACTTACAAACTGCAGTCTTTTCAGCAAGCCCTCCCATAAGCAAATATTAGTCCTTTTATAAGGTCAGGTGCCATATTTATTGTAGATTTTATACATGTCTTCACTATTTAAGCTGTATGAAGTTGTGCTGCCATTTTTAAGGATCCCATCTTTTTTGTATAACTAATGAAATCTCCCCAAGGAAAGTGAATGTTGGAAATTTCTATAATTAGCCCATGTTTGTATAGCTCATTCAAACCAATGTGTATCTGACTTTATGATAACTGAGAAAAAAAATCAGCTTTACAGATATAAGCTGGATATGTAAGGACAATTTTAAAGAAAATAACAAATGTGGGCAACTATGAATACTACCTTTGAGTATAAGACTTCATTTAGAAGAGTTTGGAAGTGAAAGGAGGGAAGTCTATGGTGGGATATAAGTTCTCTTCATTCATATTGTCCTTAGTGGTAGATTAATTATAGTTGATCATCACCTCTACTGAGATACATCATTTTGGATTTACTATCAGCAATTAAATATTTCTGCTGATTTTGAAAAATTTTATGAACACGGTAGGGAAGCCAAATTGATTTGTTTAGCTAATTGCTAATTAACCTCAATATAATGGCAGGTTGCATTTGTGTAATTAGGAAGAGGGCCAGAATATCATTTGTAAGAAATTCTACTCTAAAATTTGAGAAGTGAGAAATATGTCAGTTGACCAAGAATCTATACCCTAAAAGAAGTGGTTTAATGATTTCTACATTTTCAAATAATTAAGATACAATATCTCTAGGTCCTTCTTTATGTGCTCCTCAGAAGTGTACACTGATCTATATACATATTCTTTTTGTTCTTTTTTTTTTTGCATGTTTAGGAAAGAGATTGATAATAGGTTAATGAGATGACTTAACATGGAAGAGTATGAAACCAAAGGAAAACCATCACAGCAGTTGACTACTCCCTGTTCTCTAGCTCTGCTTCTTCCTTTCAACTTTCTTCACTGTATTTTTGAACAAATGTTTCCAATCTTTTTTAAAAGTCTTGTTCTTATTTATGTTATACTATGCTCCTTTACTATACTTTCATTTAGTCTTAAAGTCAAGTTTTTTGTGACAATAGGGATTCCTTATACATAAATACTGTTTAAAATTTTTTTAATGTTCTTTTTGAAAGATAAAGCACTGTTACTGAAAGAAAGGCATGTTAGTTGAGTAGTTTAATAAAGATTTCAAGAAATTTGGGGAGTTACAGAAACATATACTATTATCTCTTTCATAGCTTGATTTCATCATTATGAAAAAAGAAGCAACAGTGTTAGCCTTTACCTAGCAAGGTGCTTCTAGAAAACAGTTGAGAAATACTCTCACCATTTTGTTTTCTTAAACAATCATCTCACCATGTTATGTTTCAGAAAATGGCTCAGCTAACCACAAAAGATCTTGTTCTCTCATGTTCCAAAAAAACAACAACAACAAAAAACCAACAACCCTGTCTAGCTTCAGTGATTCAGATTATACCCTTCCTGATGTAATAAGACTTGCTGATAATTTTTTTGTTCACTTGACTGTGTAGAGCTATTCTTCATTCATGAACATTCTCCATATTGCAATGACCAAAATAAAATGTCTACTTAATTGCTGGTGCCTTTGTATCATTCACAGAAGATAGAATGAGTTGGAAGAGGTGATTGATTTTAAACTGGCCAAAGTTGAGGTAGAACAATGTAACACATATCACTAACTGATTTGGGACAAAATGGTTGTAATATTTTTGTTTCCCATCCCATTCAAAGTGGGAACCATCCAACATCCACCACTGTATCCTTCTTCCTCTAGGACAAGTGAAAAGACTTCAAGAGCCTCTACTCACTAGGACAAATGAAAATTTCCATGATAAACATCAGAGACAGAAAGAACATCCTTAAATTCACCGTATGAAATTCTATTTTACTTTACTTTCTAGCATAGAGGGAAAACCAGATTTAGTTGACCTCTAATTTTCTAACAGGCCAAATGAATGAGGGCTCCTCTTTAATCTCCACTGAATTTAACTAGATTAAAGTGACTAAATAATATACGTCCTGAAAACTTTAATCTATGGACAGCAACACTCATCTACTGCACACCATTGTTGCTCTCCTACTATAAATTTAGAATTTCTGATGCTTTGGCTTAACATTCAGAAGGAATAATGATATGAATTTAGAAATTTGTAGGTTTGAGATAGATATTTTCTTCCCAAAGTGCAAATTTGATGGGTTCAAACCTGTCTTTGCATAGATTGAAAAGTTATTTATTCCTTTAAATAAAATTGAATTTTTGCAATTTATTATGCTCAAATATCCTTTATTTTCCCCAACAACATTTGGTATGACAAGTATATCATATTTACTGTACATATATTTTTAGCAGTTGTGGCTTTTAAGAATTTGAGTATTTTAGAGACAATATACTCAACCCACACATTAATTCTTTATGCTCTGTAAAATATCCAAATCAATAAACATTTTAGAAGGGGAAAAAATCAATATTGCCCAAACTCTGGATAGCAGTATTGTCCTTCCACAAATGTTGAAGATCTATGGGAATGACCCATAAAAATACTGATTTTGTTTTGATCTTGATTCTCGATGCCATATTTTACTATTTCATGTTGTAATAAACCTATACATTCAAAATCAGACCTTTATTTTCAATTGTATATGTTTACTGAGTGACACCTGAGAGATATCTGGGATCACCTCTGAGGAATATTAGAAATGATTATAAAGGGAATTTGTAGACTGATGTTAATGTTTTCTATTTACCAGGGTCATTGTAATAGAGAAGAATGGCATTTTACCTAATCCTATAAATAAGAAGGTATGTCAGAAATAACTGAATTATAATTCCCTAGTAATAGACCAGATGAGGGCTCTCCATTGACCTCTATTGAATACAATTCAATTAATATAAAATAAGTAAGACATTTCCTGCAAACCTAATTGAAAACGTTAATGTAAATACATTATAAATAGATAAAGGAGTGTAGATGTATTCTCTTAAGGTGTTATCCCCAATATCATATTCCATCAAGCTTTAATAGTTTATCATATTTTCTATATCATAGAATCAATTGTTTAAAATTTAGCTATCCCTTACTGCCCAAGTCTGTATTTGTTGCATGTGTCCTTTTCAGTTCTAATTAGATTCTAAGGTGCAGTCAAGTGACTCAACTATATTTCATATGTATTCTTTATCATCTGCTATGACTTGAATTGCATTCCCCCAAATTCAGATGCTGAAACCTTAATGCCCAACATGGCTGTGTTTGATCATAGAGCTTTAGGAGGTAATTAAAGTTAAATGAGGTAATGAGTGTGGGATCTTAATCCAATAGATAAGAGCTTAGAAAGAGAGCTCTCTCCATGCGCAAGCATCCCTGAAAGGCTATGTGAGTACACAGTAGGCAGCCATGTGCAAACCAGGTAAAGACCGCTTATCAGAACTCAACCAAGTTGGCACTCTGGTCTCAGAGTCCTTACCTTCAAAACTGTAGACTTCTTACCTTCAGAACTATAGAAATCTGTTTTTAAGCCTCCCAATCTATGGTATCATGTTATGGAAAGCTGGGTGAACTAAGACATTATCATTATGTAAATATTCCCCCATGTCTTGCTAATCAGGGTTAATTATTCCTGCAAATATGATGATGACTCTTCTTGCCTCCTGGCCCCTTGGGTTCACATAGAAAACAAGTTACATGTTAATAACTGTTGCATTTATTTCAGTGTATACTTTATACTTTGCTGTGTCCAAAAAGTACACTCCTTTTGGAGACTTGTCTTCTACCCCTATAGAAACCACAGTTGCAGGAATAGAAACATAATTTCCTATGTGATTGGAAGCGATGGTAATAGGAGGCATTCCAGCTAGCGAGCCTCAGTTCTTAGATCAATGAATTCTTGTATTTTGGGAAGCATAGCACAATATACAGGTTTGTGATTTAGAACTTTCTAAACCCTAAATGACACCGCATTCTTGCAGATTACTGCTTCCAAACTTATACTTTAGTGTTGCCTTGGGTAGGCTGTTGCTATATTAGAGGAGAGCAGCTGCTTCTGGATGTTACAGTATGTGATATAACCAGTGAATCCCAGACTTACAGGCCCACTCTGGCATATTCTTTGCTATAAGTAGCCCTTTGGTTATATGCAATATTGTATCGATGCCAATGTCTGGGGATCAGGCATTCCCTAAATTCATGGGTAGTGGTTCTGACTGAGATGCTATAGACAGGAAAGTCAAATAGACAGCTAGAAGAGGTATATATCTGTGAGAAAATAAACCACTGATACTTTAGGAATAACAGCGACCCAGTGGAGTTAACTTTCTATCAAGTTGCTGTTTGTTCTTGAGGAATGCTGTGAGATTAGTAGCTCAGTATTGGTCTTTGTTGCTGACATATTGAGCATCCAGGGATAGCAATGGCTGGATTGGCCTTGGCAAACAGGCCAGTGAGTAACTTCTATTTATGCCACTATGCTATTCTGTTCATTTGCACATTACAGCATTTCTGGAGTGACCAAAGATGAAGACTAATTATGTTTACTGTTCAAGTTAACTCTCTTCCCAGTTCAGTGCCTCTTACGTGGCAGATGCATCTGATGAGTTTTAATATATGATAAGAAAAATCTTCACCCTTTGTGATCACTCTCAAATGCCCATCCACATGCCTCTAGGCCATACTGCTTTGTTTCATATATTCCAATATTATTCTTTCTAGGCTCCTGACTAGTTAGCTAAGACATTGCACATGTACTACCAAAAATGGTTTCCCCTTCCACAAGAAATGGATGATCAGGTACACCACTCTCATATATACCCTATAGAAAGATTTGCCTTCTCTCTTGCTTTTCAAGGCCATTCCTGAATGTGGCTCCATCACAACCACTGTTCATTTTAAAGTTGCATCTATATACTATGCTGATTATTTGACATCCATACAGTAAATTAGTTTGACTCCTTTCTACTCTTTCAGCTTGCTCTATGGAAATCCCTCATAAGACTGTAGGAATGGACTGCAGGATGGTTATTTATTCACTTTGATGAGTGATGTGGGTGCCTAAGCTGTCTGTTCATGTGTTATCTTGTCCTCCTTAAGTTCAGTTCCATACGTATCATTTACATCTTCAGCTGGACTATAGCTGGGATTGTCCTCTTTTGTGACTGAATGTTTCCAGTAGAATCTGCAATCAAAGGGGGAGTTCTTGGTTTGGGATCAGTGTTCAAATATTGAAGCATCCCATTCCTATAGAGGCCCTATAGCATACCAGGAACTATTTCTTGAAAAAATGCATTATTCACAGTGGATGGCATAACATTGCTTCAGAATTTCAGAAACATGCATTGTGAGTCTCTGATTTGTCCTTGTTGTCCATTCCACACTGAATATTTTTGATCACTAACACCTAAAACAGCAGATATTGTGGCCCAAGATACCAGAATCTGTGGAGTCCTTTCTATGTTGTACATTACTCATTGCTAGCAGCCTCCATATCACATAGTTTGAAGGCTGGAGCAGTGTTCTTAGAGTTGAAGTGTGTCATCTTTATAACATGAAGAGATCTATATAGTGTTATACTTCCTTCTTTGGAAGTATAATAGGAAAGGCAATGCAGCAATTTGTCTTTTAATTCAGAAGATATAACCTGTCATGCCCTTGATCAAGGAGTCTCTAACAAGTTAAATGAGATGGTATGTTTCTGAATTTCTCAGTTTTCTTAGGGTTTATCTCTACTCTATCAGCACATGTCTTTTACAAAGAGTTCTGTGTTCTAACCACTTCATTTTCATTCTGCCTAATGATTATAATGTCATCAATGAAAGAATCAATGTCATGTTCTAGTGAATCCCTAGAAGGCACATCTCTTAAGACTGTACTATGAAAGAAAAGAGGAGAGTTCATATGGCCCTGGGCACAACAGTAAATGAATATTTTTCACCATTCCACGTGCTGTCAAAGTATTTCTGACACTGTTTTCTAATTGCAGATGTGGCATTGATGAAAGGAGAGAGGGAAATAAAGAGCATTGGATAGGAAGAGTTTAAGACTCCAGGAAGACTGAAAACACAGGTTAGGAAGATGAGAAATACAACAGGTTTCCCTAGAGGAGTTTCATATTGGATAAAAATGTTCTGACACTGGTATTCTCACATTGTCAGTCTTTGCTAGAAAAAGTATAAGGGTAGCATGGCCCTGGTATTGCTGCTATGTAGGGATACATATTCTCTGAAAATTTAGTCAGCTATGCTGTCTGCAGCCTTTTTTTGTTTTTTTTGAAGGAATATACCATAATGTAACACTGGTTGCCACAAGTTGAAAAAGAAAATGTGTCTGTTATCTCATTTCTCCAAAAATATCATGATTTTAAGTTGATTTCACTATCATCACATTAGTTTTTTCTCAAGTAGAAAACAAACAATGAAGTAAGCCTCTCTTACAGAATCTCACCCATACTCCTAAATAAATGTTGAACAAATAATATGAAGAATGTCAATTTGAAGAGATATCAAATTATATTCTGTTCAGGGTATTTGCAATCTAAATCTTTATATATTTTCTACAATAATTCCTCCTTTAGTCCTTCCTCAGCTCATCCCTACTTTTGTGCTTATGCAGCTTCACAAAAGTAGAATATATTTTAGGTACCTGTTTGCAGGGATTTGATCATTTTTGTTCTCAACTAATAACATTTTTTAAGATTTATTTTTTATTTATGCATTCAAGACTTGGGGTATAGGCCAGAGGTGCGGGGTGGAGGTGTGTGAGAGGATTCACCAGAGACAGAGTGGGGAGCAGAACAGGTTGATCTACTGCAATACACTGCTGAAAGGAACAGGGGTGAGAGAGGTCTGCTGGGCCATGTGGGTCAGCTCCCTCAACCAGAATTAATTCATGCCACAGTGGCTGGGATAGCTTGATAGCTCTGAGACTTTAACCTCTGCACCACCAGGGAGGCCCAAAAATACATCTTGTAATCATCAGGCATAAGTTATAAGGTATCTGATTTCTAATCTTAAAAAAATTCTATGTTTTTAGTATGCAGGCTGACAAAATAACTATCAAACTGGAAAGGCACCATGCTGAAATAAAAACCTGTAGATTTGGCAGAAATATAAAGGTTTTGTTCTTCAATGCAAGAAATGTCACCAACTTGACTGGGTGTACAGTGACACCTTAGTGTATATTTTTCCTTACATCAAAAATATGTGTAAGCTTTTTCAATCTCATTCTTGGAAGTTTTTTGAAAATTATTATCCAGCCAAAAAAGGACATATTTTCCTATTAGTTTTTTAATGTAAATATATTTAATGACCTATAAAATACAGAATACAAGCACTTTTCAGTTTGTAGTTATTTGCCTTACTGTACTGAAGTCTGCGTAATCGTTTTTGGACTAAGGATTCTTTATCACTCCATGTTCAAACTACCTCTCACATCTATTGGCTTTAAAATAATTTCAGCATCTGTCTATGGGATTTTTTTTTTCACTGTTTACTGTGTCCGCCATATATAGTTTCATTCATCTGTGATAAAACCACTTTTTCTTTTGCTACTTAATTTCTCTAAGAAAAGGTTTCTTAAGAATTTTCTTCTTCTTCCATCAAATTGTAAGAATGATCAAAATAGAGAGGGGGAAGTAAGGTGAACTGTAAAGACTCTCCTAAAACACTGTTAGAAACAGTAAATCAATGCAGTAAAATGCAGCCTAAAAAATCAACATAAAAATGCTATTGCATGCCTGTATGCAAATAGCAAAGTAGAAGAGAAAGAAATCAAGAAAACACCCATTTATGTTAGCATAAAAAAGTATTAAATACCTAGTAATAAGCTTAATAAAGGAGGTGAAAGACCAATTCAGTGATAACTACAAGTCGTTGCTAAAAGAAATATATACAGGGAAATGCAGATATTCCATGTTCATGGATCAGAAGAATTAACATAGTCAAAATGTCCATCTTATCCAAAGCTATTTACAGATTCAGTGCAAACTCTGTCAAAATGCCAGTGGATTTCTTTAAAAGAAATAGAGCAAATATTGAAAGTTATGTGGAACCACATAAGACCACGGATAGCCAAGGTAATCTTGACAAAGAAGGAGAAAAATGGAGGTATCACATTTCCAGGCTTTAACTTATATTATAAGGTCATAGTACTCTAACCAGTATGGTATCAGAATAAAAAAATAGACACATATATCAATGTGATGGAAATGAGAGCCCAGAATAAATCCCCATTTATATGGACAGTTAATTTATAACAAGGAGTAGGCAGTGCAAAGAGTATATAGTAGAGAAAGGAAAGTCTCTTCTATAAATGTTAGGAAAGCTAGTCAGCCACATGGAGAAAAATGAAACTAGACCACTCTCACATGATATAAAAAAATTGACTGAAAATAGATTAAACGAATGTAAGACGAGAATCCGTTAAATACGTAGACAAAAACATAGGCAAAACGCTTCAGGCATTGGCTTCAGGAATATCGATGGGGACTTGATTCCAATGGCAAGGAAAATAACAGCAAAAATAAGCAAACGGAACTACAAAAAAAAAAAAAAAAAGCTTCTGCACAGTGAAAGAAACTATCATAAAAACAGACACCCTATTGAATGGAGAAAGTATTTGAACATCATATATCTGACAAGGTCCTAATATTCAAGATATCATTCAACTCAATAAAACAAGATAAAGAATCCAATAAAAAAATAGGTAGAGGAACTAAACAGGCACTTTTTTAAGGACATACAGATGACCTATAATCACATAAAAAACTGCTCATCATCACTTGTCACATGGGAAATGCAAATCAAAACTACAGTGAGAGTGTGGTTTCTCACACCTATGAGAATGGCCCGTATCAAAAAAAGAAAAAAGAAAAAAAAAAGAGGAACAACAAATGTTGGTGAGGGCATGAAGAAAAAGGAACCTTTGCATACTGTTGGTAGGAATGCAGACTGATCCAGGCCCTGTGGAAAACAGTATGGAAGTTTATGAAATATAAAAAATAGATCTACCGTATTTCTCTAGAAATTCTGTTCTTGGCATCTATCCAAAAGATGAGAAAATACCAATTCAAGTGGCTATGTGCACTCTTATGTTCATTGCAGAACTATTTACATTAGACAAGTTATGGAAACAGTCTAAGTGCCCAACGACAGACAACTGTATTAAGAAGATATGGTACATGTATACAACGGAATACTTAACTCTAAGTAAATATTCAACTATAAAGATGAATTCCTGCCATTTGTGATAACACAATGGAGTTGGAGGGGTTTATGCTAACTGAAATAAGCCAGAAAGAGATAGACAAATACAAGATGATTTCACTCATATGTGGGATAGAAAGAAAGAAAACAAGGGAATTACCAAAACAAACCCTAGAAAGGACCATAGAACTGGAACTGCTAGAGGGAATGGTGAGGTTGGGAACAAATTAGGGAGAGAGCCCAAGAGTATATAAAAGGATATGGTTGCTCTGGAGTGGGTGGGCTGTAGTGTTGTGCATCTGAGGAGGTGTGAACTTATTCCTCTGAATCATATACAGTGCTGTAAACCAATGTTGCCAAAAGAAAGAGAGAAATACATAAATATATGCGGTAATTTATATAAAGCTTTATTCATTTTCATACAAATTGAGTTAGCAATTTAACATGCATTATTTATACATATACATATAATATGTTACCTTTAACCTACTTATTCTAAATATCTGTTGAATAATTTTATATGTTTTGGTTGGCAGTGAAAGTTACACTCTTAAGAATCTACTTTCATTCTTTAAGAAACTTAGAAGTAATACTGAATTAAAATTCTATAACATGACTATAAGCTAATCATTGTATCATGTGTTGAAAGATTTTTCATATTTAAAAGTAAGGACAAAAATACTTCTTGAGCAAAGGGTTGTCTATATATAGTCTGCATCTCTTAATCTCCTATTTATTCTTTGTTCTAATCCATTCTGAGTTATCTCTCTACCATTTGAATTAATTACCTTTGTCAAGAACACAAATAGTTTCCATATCCAAGGATATTTATAAGTTCTTATTTCACTCATTGGACTTAGATGGTCTTAATTGAATGTACTTTATTTGTGAGTCACTTTTCTGTTTTGGCCTTTATGAATCTATATTCAAATGTTTTTTCTTCGTGACAAAATAAAATGCTCATCAAAATGAGTGGTCATTAATAAATAGTGTGAGATTTCGGAGGTTAAGAGAGGAAGAAGTGAGAAAGGTAAAGGGGGTAGAAGGAATGGTAAGGGGAGGGTCTGGAGTAAGGCATACAAGGCTTAGCTACTCCTTCATGCTAAAGATTTTTTAAAAAGAAAAAAATAGAAATAAATAAATAAATAATTGCAAGAAATTAAATCAGCAGATATTGATTACTCTCTGAGAATTTTTTCCAGGCAGCAGATATATGAATATAAAATTATGGTCCCAGTCCTTTATCTTACATCACTTCTGGAATATCAATTTTTTTCCCATGACCATAGGGAGTAGTCAAACATCTAGATAAAGAACTAGTTCTGGATTTGAATTTTTGCTTCCCCAATTACTAGTTATTTATTTAACCTCTAAAGTTAAATAAAAGTTAAATTTCAGTTCTTTACATGTGAAAATGGAGATAACATTAAAAAATTTACTGGTGCCCATGTGCCTAAAAAAGGATTCATGAGCATCTGCATGTCCTAAAGGAGATACTTCATGTATATTTGATCCTGAAAGGGCAAACTTTAGAAATGCTATAGAAACAGAAAATTTTGTCCCTTTAAGATATTTTAAAAATTTACTTATTTTCTTGTCTTTAATGTGGTATGTTAATTCTCTTTTGCTGCAACAGCATTTTGAATCTTCCTTCTTCTTTCTCCTCCTTATTCATATTTTCAAAGTTTGGAAACACTTTATATTTTCTGTTCTCCTTTTGACTTTCTGATTGCCTAAACTTTTCTCCTGGTCCATCCCAGCTCTGGAATCTTGACAAACATCCTATGTTACAACTGCAATTAGACAATGATGTACAATCATGCGTAAAACTACAGGTCTTTTCCTGCCACCACAATCTCTTTAGGCAGGTATTTATTTTTGTCATTTTTTACCTACTTCCAGGGGGGGGTCTCTATTAATATCAAAAACTAAAGACAATAGTATAGTAACACTCTTACAGAGCACATATTTTATGCGGGACACTTGTTTCATGTCAAACACTTATTTATCACACTATTTTTCCTTGTAATAACCCTCTGAATTAGCCATGGATAGGGAAACTAAAGCACAAGGAGTTTGTTACTTTGTCCAATACATAATTACTGGATGGTAGAACCATGAGTTCTGTAGGTCCATATGCATATTGCAATTTTCAAATCCCAAAATTCTAAAATCCATACATTTTTACTACTAATTTTCTGACAATAGAAACTTGATCTTAACATGATTCTGTTCAGGAGTTTCTAATGGTAGTGATAGCAAGAGAAATTCTTGTTTACAGGGAAACCTTAGCATGAATGTAAGCACTTGGGAAGATACTCATGGGGAAAAAAGCATTATTAGAACATATATGTATTTATACTTTTTTGTAATGGGCATTGTGTTATGCACTGAGTATATAATAATGATCTCAACAGTCTCTGGGCTCATTGAACCCTATTTAGGTGGAGGAAGGATTCTTTATAGAATAACATTTCATAGGAGGTGGTATTTAAGCAGTGTGATGCACTGGATGGATGGTGACGTGCTTCATCTTGGAGCTTAACCCAAATGCAAACTCTTAGGCTCTATTTTGCATCAGAATCTCTTCTGGTGATTCTGTGATTTGTCTCTGGGATATGTACATGAACACACTTTTTACCTGATTTTGGAGTGCACTAAAATTTGAGAATCACTGGTCTAGAGCACTCATAGGGAGATCAGACTTGTTAAAAAGGGAGAAAAATGAATGGTAAAAGTACCACATCTTCTTGATCCAGTCATCTATTTTTGGGCATTTGGGTTGTTTCCAAAGCTTAGCTATTGTAAATAGTGCTGCTATAAACATAGGGGTGCAGGTGCTCTTTGGAATTAATGTTTCTTTGTCCTTTGGGTAAATACCTAGGAGTGGAATTGCTGGATCATATGGAAGCTCTATCTTTAGTAGGTTCAGTAATCTCCACACAGCTTTCCATAGTGGTTGGACCAGTTTGTACTCCCACCAGCAGAGCAGGAGAGTTCCTTTTTCTCCACATCCTTGACAAAATTTGTTGTTGCTAGTTTTTTTAATATGTGCCATTCTCAGCAACATGGATGGAGCTGGAAGGGATCATGCTCAACGAAATAAGCCAGAAAGAAAAATAAAAATACTGAATGGTCTCACTCATAACAGGAATCTAGAAAACCTAAATAAGGGACCAGGAAAAAGAATAGCTATAAGAAAGAAAAAATCAAAATCAACAAACAACTATGATCCAGAGACACACTATGGGGGGGGGGGGGCGGCAGGGAAAGGAGGGTTTGGGGTCAAAATAAGGGGATTGCAATTGTATGGGGAATATAAAAATAAAAATTAATTAATTAAAAAAGGATGGTAAAAGATACAGAACTTCTGTGGTATCGTAAAATTAGGACAAGGTAGAGTATGCCAGAGGAACTTCATTTTCCATTGAAGTAACAGTGAGGTCACCTGATATGCATCTGCTACGTGCTTTTGGCCCCTCTGCAATTACATCTTCTACAGTATCCCTACATGATCTCCAGTCTAGCCAGTTTCTCCCAAACACAACTAGCACCTTTCTAATTCCTAGGCATTCTCATTTATCTGAAGTTCCCAACTTCGTCTTTTAAAGTTATTGAGGTCTCTACTTCCTAAGGCCACCTTGAGTCAGTGAAATCTTCTCACAGAAGTACTTTCCCCATGAATTCTTGTAAACTGTAGCAGACTCTAGAGTAAGGTAAATGAGTTCTTATGAGTTCTACAACTTTATATGTGATCTTGGGGAAAGTTATTAAGTTTTCTGAATTGCAGTTTATTCATTACAAGCTGTAGGTGATAATTGGATACATAGGCATCCTTGCACGTGATGAACTTTATTTTAAAAACTGGCAAAATTTGTATTTTTGTTTTCTTGGCTAAAATGGCACATATTTACTATTAATTAGCCACGACATTCTCACACTCAACAATATATTTATTTTCTGTGTAACTATAACTATACAAGCACATTATGTATACACATATATCACATGCATACAGGCATATCTGGGGTGCCTTCTCGAAAGCAAGGACTGAGTCTAGAATACTCACCTTCATTTCTCCTCTGACAGCTGGCTGGGCTTAAAATGTATTAAATGTGCTAGAATGTAATAGTTGTCCATTTTATACTTTCTGTTTTGAATCCTAGATGAAAGTGCTGCTCTTAATGTACCCTACATAGTATAAAATCCATATGTTCCATTTTACTGCTTTAATGAGTTTATTATGCACCTCAGATGAGAAAAGTGTGATGCAATAGTAGCATTGAGCCTCAAATTTGGACATCTCCATTTCAGGATTCTCTAAGCCCAACAACAGTGTTGGTCTTTGAACTCACTATGTTATGAAGAATAAATGAGCTGCTCTTTTGCAGTACTTCTCACAGGGTATACCAATGTACAAATCTATGTTTCAGAAATCCCTATTGTTTTTCCAGGAAGAACAAGAGAAAATGCTAAAATGTACCCAAAGTATGGTAAAAGATCATGCTCATTTGTAACTCTCTAATTTCTCTCTCTTCTATCTTGGCATTCATTACTTTCCACTCAATTTGACCCATGTTTGCTGTGGAACTAAAATTGGCACTGTTTTAAGTAACCTTCATGCACCACCTGTCTCTTCCAGCAGCTCATACTTAAAGACAAATCATAAGTGGAAGGGGAAAAACAAAACATAAAAAAAAACATATCAGCCAGGACTTTGTAATCAGAGAATGTGATTTTTTTTTTTTGTCTCTTAGGAAATATAGTAGATTTCCTGGGTGACTTCACCAAGTTAAGGACTATTACTCTTGATATTGAAAAAATAACATTCCTTAAATGGGTACATTAATCATTACTCAAGAAAGTAAAACATTAATCATTCCCATTATATCTTAGTAGATTAATGAAAAGCTATGTATGTAGAGTGAAATTATTCTTAAGAAATTTTTTGATTTAGTACATCAATTCTGTCTTCTTATGATACTAAAGCGATAAATGAAATATTATAATTACTGAAATAATAATGAAAGCCTTGGGATGTGAAATCAAAGTTAAATATATCAAAGGATGCAAACATGGGGTCTTTCCCAGAGAATTTGGTAGCTCTTCTATCTGATGAAAAACCAAATAAGTTTACTGTAGTAAATTAATTGTATTAGAATGTGTAATTTAAGATTACTGGGGGTTTTTATGGAGATAATAAAATTCTAATCTGATATTAAAATATTTGTATACTTACTGTCATTAGTTTAAACTCCCAAGAGATATTTGTTAAAATATATAATTTATTGTTCTTTAACTTTTGCTTTTTTCCTTCTTCCTTCCTTTCTCTTTCTTCCTTATACTTTCAAAATTCAACAAATATACATTATATACACCTATTACAAGATGGTAAATTTGATCTCAATTGGTAATTAGTGGGTTACCACAGGACTACCTCTAGGAAGCAATTTATCTCACCACTGAAAAATAGTGTCTTTGAAACTAAATATTTTATACACACATTTTAATAAATATAAATGTGTACTTTATAGATATTAAATATCTAGCCATTATTATCACTCACTTTAGAATTAATACAGGCCAGAGGCACAGGAGGGTGAGAGAATGCGCCAGAGACAGAGTGGGGAGCAGAACAGGCAGAAAGACCAAAATACACTGCTGAGAGGAGCATCAGGCAACACAGGAGAGGTCTGCTGGCCCTATTTTATTTTATTTAGTTCTCCCTACATCTGCATTTCTTGACTTAAGAGATTTAAGAAGAAAATATCTTGTTATCACCCATGAATAGAAAATAAATGGCTGGTTTCCCCATCTTTACACTGTGTAGGTTTGTTTGTGACTCAAGGAGTTTTCATTCTTCAATTTAATTATTGGCAATTAATGTTCTCGTTGATCTCAAATATTATTTTTATTTCATAGTCTACTTGTACTTCTCTGATATTGTTCTAGAACTTCAATGTCTTTGAGTTTTTGTATGAGAAAAAACTGAGTTATTTTTCTTGACTTTCCGACTTTATCTGCAATTTTTGGAAATTAAAAAGAAAACTTGCTCAGCCTACATAACATACACTTCATAAGCAAATAAATAGGAATGTCCTTGGCCTTTCCCAGGAGTCTTTCATATTGGAACTATTTTCACTTTATTCTCATATAAGGTTATTGTAAATATATATATATATATTTAAATTTGCAGTTCTATTCATTTTATAAATGCCCATGTAGAGTTTTTTTTTTTTTTAAGATTTATTTATTTTTATTTATACAAGCACTGGGTACAGTCAGAAGCGCAGGAGGGTGAGAGAATTCACCAGAGCCAGAGCGGGGAGCAGAGCAGGCAGAAGGACTGAAGTACACTGCTGAGGGGAGCAGCGGGTGGCAGGAGATGTCTGTGCGCCATGTGGGACCCTCCGCCATGTGGGACCCTCCTCCAGTGGCCAGGGAGCAGCCGGGGATCGAACTGGCGTTGCAGAGGCTGCGGGCAGCTTCCCAACCCAGCGCTTAACCGCTGTGCCACCAGGGAGGCCCCTATTGTAGATATTTTTGTGGCCTAGTCCTATGATCTCTTTCTCTCCCTCCCCCTCTCTCACTCACACACACACACACACACACACACATACACACGGCATGATGATAGTCTAACAAGGCTTTATACTACTATATGGTGCACCTAAATATATATTTATATATTCTACATATATGTACAAATGTGTCACATTTATAATTCTGTACTTGTATTTCTATATATATTTGTAATTATGTTTAAGTTACTGTACATATATAATTAAATGTTTGTAATTTTCATGTATATTTGTAATTTTTATAACTACATTTCATATGTTTTCAAATAGTGTTCACATGACTTAAATCTTAAAATATTTTCTCCTTACTTGATAAAGAAGGAAATAAAACACATGTTTAGATAACTTATTGAAGGTCACCTAATTGGTTATTATCTAAGCTGACACTAGAATCTGAGGCTGCTACTTCCTAACATATGAACCTTTCCATTCCATGTCTGTTACTGCTGGGTGACAGTTTTGTAACTCTGGTGAGGACAGAACTCATGAAACTGACTTGTTAGTATCTCATTAAGTAAGTGGAAAATAATTAATGTATAATAGTATAACCCTGACATAGTGTACTATTAAATTTCATTTTGCGCGCCTTCTAAGCAACACACACACATTTCCTTTTCCTGTGTGAATACTGGTTTTTGCATTTTAAATCTGTTTTGCCTTTCTACATTTACTCTTCTCTCTCCATGCTCTCATGCCCTTCTCCCCATCATGCTTACCTTTTTCTGGGCTTTTTTTGTTCCCAGTTTAGGGTGCATCTGTATATGTGTACCCATGGGTGACTATACGTTTGCATGTGTCCTTTTTTGTTCCTTGTGAGGTACTGCATCTCAGATTTGTTTTTTGAAGAGTGCTTTACAAATTGTTGTTTTTAATGTCTTCATTAAAACTCATTACAAATAGAATGCTGTATTCAAGCATCCTACCTGTCACCAAACAGGTAGACAGGGAGGCTAATTATTCATCTTTGCATTTCTAATCTTCCTCAAGGAAAAATAAAAGAGGTGTAAGCTTAGAAAACACAGCTAAAGTGAATACAAAATGCTTGCTATTCTGAGACAAATGTCAGCAAGTCAACTTAATTCAAAAAGAGCCATGAAATATTCAAAAAGCTATTGTGTTAGTAAAGCAGAAATAACATGGCCATGCATAACTTTTAGAAAGCTGCTTTCTATACAAATCTGCAATTGTTTCTTTATACTAGAATCACTGTGTAATTTAAAATAGAAGCCAGAAAACTTCACCTGATCTTGAAAATAGGAAAGGAAAAATAACTCCAAAGCTAGGGTTAAATTTTTCTTTTATTCCATTTGATAAGACCAAATTATACAATCTTCATCACTTACTGAAAAACTCTAAACTCTTTTAGAGTTTAGAATCTAAAATTCCCAGTTGGACTTTCATTATAGTGTCATGAGTTGGGGTTCATCAAAGTGTGACTGGCACTCATGCTTCTTTTAGTTACATATTTTCAAAGAATTGTGATATCACTATGCTAGGGTTTTCAGTTTAAATGAGTAATCATATAAGATTTAGTTTTAATAGTAATGGCTAGCAGCTTAATAAAAAGGAATGTCATATAAAATGCCCAGAGAACTTGCTGCCTATACAAAGAAATTACATTTTTTGGTGTGGTTGTTAATATGAATAATATGGTACAATTATATTAATTACATGCTAAACTTTGACTGTTCTCTCAGTAAAATACACTTACTCATGAATGATGTTATTAGACACCCCTAAATGGGAATATCTCATATTCATAAAATCTTCCAAGATTGTTTTCTAGCAATTTTTTCATACATTTATCTGATTCATTTTCTAATGACTTGAATTCAGGGAAGAAAATGAAAAACTGGCCACTAAAGGTGTCACAACTTTACTCTCTGGAATAAACCAATATGCTATCTAATTTCAAGGAATATAAAATAGAACTTCTATTTAAAGCCTGACAGGTATGAACAAAGTAATGATCTTTCAGCTACAGTCTTAAGATGGACTGTGTGAGGTGAAAGAGAAGTAATCATACTCTATTGCAATAAAGTAGCTCATTTATTACTTTCAAGTTCCTGCTTCCTATTAGGTAGAATCCAGATTGCTGTAATCATGGGAGCCTAGTAGATTAGCCTAATCCCACAGAGATGTCTCTCATGAATAGTCAGAATTCTGATGAGTCAATTCAACATAAATTGGGAAGCCTCTAATTTATGCCTGACCCTGTGGGGGAGCTCACAGCCAGAACTGCTGTTGACTTCATGACACAGTGAGAAGATAAAAAGCACAGGAAGGTACTGCCTTATAATGTAGAATTTTGAATATTGACACAAGTCACCTAGACAAATATTACCAAGGCTGGTGAGCAATGAGTTTTTTTGATCTCCCAGGAATTTAGTTTTTCATAAGTTACTATGCTGGCCACAAAAGTTGAGAGGCATCCTTTTAAGGAACTAGGGAATCTAGGAAATTATATTTCCCATTGGAGAACTTCATCTGCTTTTTCATTTACATCTTTATCTCATATTTTATTTGCACAATTTATTTGTAGTCAGTCTGTTACAAACAAATCAAAGTAAATCAATGTAAAAGAAATTTTTGCCAGTGTGAATCTGCATTTTAACAGATATTCTCTATGGAATGGCACTTTATGTTTCGCTTTGTCTCATCTTTTGCTGGATGATCATTAACATGCAAGAACATGGATTCTGAATGTGAAGATCTTAATCTTTGACATTTGCTGTTAAATTTAAATCCAAAGATTGTATATAAAGTCTCTGTTAAGTAGTTAGAATACATTTACCATTATATTTGAAAACCTTTCGATTAACCAGAAATTGAAAGTCAAACTTGATAAAGTTAGGAATGCCATACCTGAAACATAATCATGACCAAGGTTAATAATAATCCTTATATAAGATAAATTATAATTACATAGTTTTATTAAAAAAATATGTATATCTGCTAAACCAGGGTGATTCCTAACATTCAAAATAGGATTAAACCTAACCACTATACTGATTCCCAAGAAAACATTAATTCTAAAAAGAATTTCAGATATTTGGAAAGTCTATATTTTTTAAGGTTAGCTTTATCAAATTTGTTGCTCTTTCCCCTGAAGTCTGGGGCAATTTTTGAGTAATTCTTTCATGTAGGCAGATACTTCATTTATTATATGTCTGCCTTTAATTTATCCAAGGCCACTATTAACCTATCTGGTCTCTTTTTGCAGACAGAAAAAGTGCTCTGATGATTGATTAGAAAATGGATCTCCCTTTTGGTAGATGTATCCCATGGCCATGTTTTTCACTGAGTAGAGCACTGGCTTGATTTGAATTCCCACTCACAGCCCCAGCTGGTCCTTTGTGAGGTGTTCAGCATGCATGTTGGTCCTGAGTCCACCCTCTGCTCTGTGATCATTATCTACATTATCTAAATTCTCAGTTTAAAGACCCTCCAGTTTAATAATCATGTCAGTTCATAAGAGACAACGATTGACCAGTGGATCCTTACCCTTTTAGTTTTAAATCTTGCAGGCATTATCACAGCTTTGAATACCCTTGGACTGATCAAGGAAACTAAGAGCAGCACAAAGACAAAAGTAAACTGCATAGAAGATGATCTTGTAAAATGTGGAACTTTCAAGAGAATAAAAAGGCAGAAATCATCAGTGAGCGCAAACAACTGACATTTTTAAATGTTGTAGTTTAAATTCAGTCCCATGAAGGCACACATGAAATATTTATGTTTTAATGTTCCCAAAGTAGTTTGATCTGCCAAGTCAATGACATAGTGGAATATTATTTCCCAGGGTAAGGAGAGGTGCTGAATTCAGCAGGACTGATCAACTTCCATAGCTAAAAATATATGTCCTACAGGTTTTGGTGAAAAGGCTGTAACTAAGTTTCTCTCTTAATTCTCAGTCACAGAGCTCCCTTCAAAATCTAAAGAATTTTAGTTTAGATCCCTGGATTTCTTTTCTTATTTGATATTATGAATAAAATTGTCAACATCTGCAATTTCTATACAATTGACACACACAACACACACACAAAGCTAAGGTATTGATCAATTGTCAACAATTTCAGAGGACGATTTATAATTAAAACTATAAAGTTGCTTCACAAACTTAATATTAGTAACACCAGCCATGAGACGAGTTTGTTAAAATGGAGCAACAGTGGGGTAAATCAATCTTAATTCATTTATCAGTTATTTATAATAACACCATGATAAATAATTATCACCTAAACAGGGCTGGTTATACTTTTTCCTTTCAAGTGATATTTGTTACATATTATCAATGTATCCAACTTAAAAGCTTACATATGTTTTTCTCATCCACATAATCTAATCAAAGGTGCAAACCCTGGATCTGTGCCAGGACAAAGCTTCCTTGTTCCATGGATACAGCCTGCATGCTCCATCTGGACTTGCAGGTCTGCTTGATGTCACATGACAGATCCTACCAGCACAGAAGATGAAAGGATGTCCAGGTCACGTGTCTGGGGATGACAGTTTTCTTTGTGATGAACCACAGAGTCACAGCTTGTTAAATAAACCTGTGACAGTGATAAAAGACAAAGCCATTGGTTTATAGCAGAATATGGCGTATCTGCCCATGACAAACCATGCTATCTCTTCTCACACATGCTGACATCTCATAAAGCATTCCCACAAGTGGTAGCTAGAAATAGTCTCTGAAGACAGCCCCAAAAGAGAGTTATAGCTTGCTCCTTATCTTTGAGTAAATGAATGGAAAAAACCTGGAGTGCACAATGTAGTTCTCTTAGCTTCACAGATAAAGGTGGCTTTCTACTGTGAACATTTTCTATGGTGGGTCTATTTCACATAACATTAAAATCTTGAGCTGTTGCATAAGATGACAGTGAGGTCTCCACTTTCAAATACGTGCTTATTTTAAACTCTCTTTCTATTGTCCCACTTTACAAGATTGCTTCTATTTATTCAACAGTAGTGAATAAATAGAAAAATCTATTAACCAAATAATAATAAAAGAAAACTATCACCTAGTCAGTGTTCACATGTATTAGGCATAGTGTTAATCACAGAATATTCATTTCAATGAATCCTTACAATTCCTTTGTCACCTACAAAGATCATTTATTTTCAAATAATAGTATATTCATACCTATTTTGCAAATAAGGAAACTGAAACCCCAATGAATGTATCAAAGATTAGAATGTAAGACTGGTGATTTACCATTCCCATTCTGCCAGCATAGTGGAAATACAGTGGGAAATATCAGAAAAGTAGATGGATGAAAAATATGTAAGGTCAGTGGTCTTGTACATTCTTTTGAGGTTGCATCTAAATGCATCAATAATTTTGATCAAGACTGAGACTTGAAACTTAAATTCAGCCATTTCAGTATGTCAGAGATGACATTCTTTCAGACTATTTTGCAGATGTATGATTTATTCATTAAAAATGGAACTGGCCTCAATAACATTTGTTGACTCCTTTGCTTTTTCTTCCTATTTAGCTAGATTCTCTCTATTTTACTTTCTATAGCCCCATTTCTTTTCATCTGATGCACTTACAGCTTAGATTTTCCAAGGTGCCTTTGAACTTTGGTTCCTTCTTTTCCTGGTCAATCATTTTACACACACACACACACACACACACGAGAAAACACATTCCCATGTTAGGTAAAATTTAATTTGCAGATGTTTTCATGTAGTTCCAAATTGTTTTAAAGAGGCAGTTATCTCTACTCTTCCCAACAAACTTGTTGAGATGCTAACTGGGTCATACATACAAATCTTTTTATTTATATCAGACTGTACAAAGTTCTGGACATGTAGAAGACATTCATAGAATGGTTGTCCAATTGAAGTGCTTTTCTCAGAAAATGGTTGTAGAGACCAAAAAAGAAACTAAACCCCTAATGTTAAGGAACAATAGCACCTGACAAATCAAAATTCTGAAGAAATTTCTCAGAAGCTTGCTCTGAAATTTCTAGTTCACTAAAAATGAAAAAGAGATCTTTTTAATCCTGTGATCCCTACCGTTTTGTGGGAACTGGCTAAACTATATTGCTCTTTTAGTTTTTATATCCACCTTAATTCTAAGTGCTTATAATAGAATTTAATAGTTTACAGACATATTAGGATACAAAGATTATTATGGAAGAGTTTTAATTATAAATAAAATAAAGTTTCAGGCAGGAATTGAACTTTTAAATTTAATCAACTAATTGCTCTTTACTGGTTTTCAGCACCTATGCATATTTGAGTAAAATGAATGAATTTCTACAAATTGTTAATTCAGTTGGAACTTTAGATGCCAAGGCATTTAAAAAGTATATTTTCAGGGCCTCCCCTGGTGGCACAGCGGTTGAGCACTGGGCTGCGAGTCTGCCCGCAGCCTCTGCAGCGCTGGTTTGTTCCCCGGCCGCCGGCGAGGGACCCACAAAAAAAAAGTATATTTTCAGGTGACTCTGATGTACATTCATAGCAAGTCAGTGATATAGTTTGTCCATAAATTGCTTTTAGATTCTCTTCTGTGACTACAGCCCATTCCCTAGATCATATAACCTATTTCCTAACACCTTCAAATGACAGAGCAGTGTTAATGCACTTGATGACTGCCAAAACAGAAAGACTCATTCACTTGTAAAACACATTATTTATAACCAAAGACAAACTATTCCTGATTAGGAAACAGTGTATTTTATAGAAAAATATAGCGTATTTTCCCAATTTACTTTAAAATTATAAAATACATATTATACAATATGAGTTTCAATCCCGTACTATTCTTACTTTATGTTCTTGGTGAGAAAATTGGGGAAATCAAGTGGAAAACAGTGGAGGACAGGTGAGAGAAAGATTCTCAAGGATAAAACAACAGAAAAAGAATAAGAGACTAAGTTGGGGAAAATATTATTACCTGGTATTTACTCTGAAAGTTTGTCCATAAATTTTTCTTAATTTCATCTGCCAGCTACAAGTCTCATAGCAATCTGTGTGCTGTTTTATCCATCAAGGATATAGCAGACTCAGTAGGAAGATATCAAAACTCACTTTCAATGAAATCAACTAATATTTATTAAACAGTTATTATATGAAAAATATTGTTAGAATACGGGCTTGGAGAAAGGCAGCAGGACTAATCATTATACAAAAAATTTTAGCAGGCTTGTTGAAGTGATGGGTCAGTTTTGAAAAAGACCCATAGTAGCCTTTAGATGTAATCAGAGGTAGAAAAAGTTTCAGTGTCTGAGAGGAATGACTGTAAATGAGATGGGAGTTTGGTCTCCTGCAACAGGATAAGAATACAGTTATTAGAAAAGAATTGTACAACTAAGACAACACTATAAATGACTTTATGATATTGAACTAATAATTTGGGTCTATATCTTCCCCAGATTAAGAATCATTTTAAAATTTCCAAATTGAAATTTAAAGAATGGGTAGGAAATTTAAAGAATTGTTATTGGAGAGTAGGTGATTTTCAGCTGTACTTAAGCTTCAAATATAGAGGCCAAGAAGATTATTACTGATACTGTATGTATGTGTGTGTGTGTGTGTGTGTGTGTGTGTGTATATATATAATTAAATATATTAAAGGATTAATGTATCCTCTTTCCTCTAACAGATAAATTCATAAAGAAATAAGAAACAATAAAATAAAGTTCAAATATAATAATGGAAGAGCTATCATGATATTATAGAAGATTAATTGCACACTAATGAGTTGTTTAGATAATAATGTCTCTAAGAGTCCCAAAGAGGCACAGATATTATTAGTCTGAAGGACTAAAGAAATTTAAAGAACATTGTGAGCAGACATTAGTACAAGGTAACATTCCAGGGGAAAACCATTCTGTCATAAAAGACCTAAAAGCAGGATAGTTAGACACTTTTGTTAAATAATTGATTTGATAGGAATGGAATTTTTGGCACAGATGTAGATTTAGGTACTTGAATGTCCTTTGAATAATTTGGGCTTATTTCATAAGTAGTGGTGACCCATTGAAGACTTACACAGAGGGGAGTTATTTGTGATGGAAACATTATCACAGAAAATTGATTTGCTGTTTCATATAGAATGGATTAGAGGTGAAAGAACTTGGGGAGCTGATGATCAGTTGAGATTACTCTAGTAGAACACATAAACGCAATAAGCATCTGAATTTAGGTCACAGCGGTGGAACAGGTCCAATGAAAGAGTTTTCCAAAGTAAAAACTGAGAAGATATGGCAACTGCTTCTTATTAATTTTAGTACTTCTATCATTTAACTATGATAAGTCTCAAATGAGTTGATTTGGCGGAACATTATCTCAGTTGAAATGTGTGACAATTTACTACTTAAAAGGTCACAAAAGTCAACCCCAAAAAGCTTTCCTATTTGGATATAATTATTCAAGCACCATTTGGAAGCAACATTTCACTTATGTGCTGCCTACCAAAATTTAGCCAGTCACTTCAATTAGGCCTTTTCATCTGTGGAACTTATCCAAGTCAACAATGTTCCTTGGCCTCTGATGTCCTTTCCAAATCATATCTGACAAGGAGAGAACCCTCTGTCTGTACCAAAGATAGAAAATAACATTAAATTCTAAAGCAATAGAGGTTCATTATCATTTAAAAGGATTTTTGAAAACACAGAGGTTATGCGTTTGACCATATAAAAGCCCATTTGTCTTGTTGGTGCTTAAGGTGATAGTTTTCAAAGAGGTCAGCTTCGCAGGTGGCAAAAACAATAACAACAAAACTTCAAAAGTACATAAAACATTATACAATTTTTAATAACACAGTATTTCACATCTGGATGTTTGAAATAATTGAATATTTCTAAGTAAATACTATTTATAGGTAATAGTTGAATAATCAAAACTATGTTTATTACCTAACATGCATGAACTTTGGAAGGCTCTTTTAAATATCTCCTAAAGATCTATCATTACATGATGTAGATAGAGGTTTTAGTTTTACTCTTTTTGTCCTGCTTTCTTTGAAAACCCCCTGTACACAAGATGATATGCTTAACTCTTTTTTTTTGTTTGTGATTTGTCAGTTATATATTGTAATTTGTTCTATATAGAACATTCTAGGATTATATAGTCATCTACAGTACATCATGAGATGATAATGCTTCACAGATCATGACATCTTAAATTTGGAAAAGACTAGAAATTATATAGCCAACCTCCTACTCAAGACAGAAATACCTTCTCTGACAAGGATATCCCTGACAGAAATTATCACCCAGACTGAATGCTTTGCAAGTGTTCACTTCTATAGTGTCTACTCCAAAACGGTCTTCCTTTTATATATTTATCCAAAGAATTTGTAAAATTGTTGAACAAAGCAAAACCAAATGCTAACTCTGCAGTACCAGAGAAATAGGAATATCACCACTTCTACTTTATTTTTTGTATTTGACCTTATCTCACCACCTTTCCCCACAATGGAAAGAGATTATGAGACCTAAGTTATTAAATACATCTGAAGCAAAAAACATTTCCAAAGAGAAAAATATAGGCACTTCTTCTAGGTCATTCTATTCTGCCAGAGGAAGTCCATTTAATAAGGCATGACTTATTCTTTGTGTAACCATGACAACTTCTGGTTATCTTCACTTTATTTTCAAAGTACATACAAATGTTCTGCTTAATAATTTATTCCAGAATTCTTCCAGGACTTAAATTTAAATTCATCCAAACATATATTTATGTTATACTTTATTGATGCATTCAGCTTGACAAATATTCATTAAGCACCTACTTTATACCAGGTACTGGTCAATGTTTTGGTAATGTGATGGTAGATATATTATCTACATTTGAGGAGCCTATAATCTAATGGAAGCAGATATCGAGATGAACAGGCCTGAGAAAAATAGCAGCTTCATCTTGAGTGGTCTACAGAAGGATGGAGTTGGGCAATTACATTTTATTTTATTTCAAAAATTAGAACAGTTGCAATGCCTATCTATGGAACCTCTGTGATTGAGCAAAAATGATTAATAAGGGTTTTTTTTTTAAAGTGGCTAAGGTGTCCACAATCCACATAGCTGTCTATGGTTGCTAAACCATTAGTGACTCTTTAACTTTCACTAGCAGATTTTGCTCTATCCTCAATCAAAGAATGTTCCTATTGTTGTAAATGGCAAGTCAGTCTAGAAAAGTGTGATACTCACTGAAAAATGATTCTTTCTCATTACTGGTTCCAATATGACTGCTTTTTCCCTGCCTTGTCACCAAGACTCTTCATGTATCTCAAGTCTTAAAAATAATAACCACTTTCCTTCACTGACTTTTTACTCTATGCAACCACTTGATTGCTTTCACCAAGTCTGTGATGTATGCAGTAAGCTTATTAAGTAGTTACAATGAAAGCAAAACTAAGAGAAAGTAGATAAATTTGTGAAATTTGCAGAGACGATTGACTTCAGAATTCACATCCTTCTGTGCCATAAACCAATTTTCTTTTTCCTTTGTATAGTGTTTTTTTTTTTCAGTTTCCTCCTCTTCTTTTTTTTTTTTAAAGATTTATTTATTTATGCATACAAGAGCTGGGGTACAGGCCAGAGGTGTGTGTGTTGGGGGGTGAAAGGATTCACCAGAGACAGAGTGGGGAACAGAACAGGTAGACTGACTGAAATACAGTGCTGAGGAGAGCAGCGGGCTAGACAGGAGAGGTCTGCTGCACCATGTGGGTTGCTCCCTGGCTGGCTGGGGATTGAACTCGTGCTACAGAGGCTGCAGATTGCTTCATAGTGCTGTGCTCAACCCGTTGTGCCACAGGGAGGCCCCAGTTTCCTCTTCTTAACTCCCTAGTTATATTGTCTTTTGCTGAAAACATAGACCTTATATAATCAATTGTCCAATCTCTACATGTTTAAATAACACTCTCTGATCATAAACTGATGTTCAGTATTCTTACCCTTTCAATAGATTTGCTTTCTAAATCATTTCCCAATCATCCCATTCTTGAAATGTCCAGCTGTGTCTCAGCATGTAGCTTCTGGAAGTCATCATTTCCTTCTGTTTCCCTAGTTGTAACATCTGTGGAGTTCCCTGAACCTCACTCTCAGCCACTGTCCTAGTATTAAGTGCAAAAATATAAAGTTTAAGTAGACAGTAACTTTTCTATTTTTTTTATGATATATGTAACTGGATTTTTTTTTAATTTAAATTTTATTTTTATATTCCCCTTACAATTTTTATTTTTACCCCAAGCCCTCCTTTCTCCACCCCTCGCCCCCCATAGAGTGTCTCTTGTTCATAGTTATTTGTTGATTTTGATATTTTCTTTCCTATAGTTATTATTTTTCCTGGCCCCTTATTTAAGTTTTCTAGATTCCTGCTATGAGTAAGACCATCCAGTATTTTTCTTTTTCTTTCTGGCTTATTTCGCTGAGCATGATCCTTTCCAGTGCCATCCATGTTGCTGCAAATTGCGTGTGTTTATCTTTTTTGAATGCTGAGTAATATTCCATGGTGTATATGTACCACATCTTCTTGATCCAGTCAGCTGTTTTTGGGCATTTGGGTTGTTTCCAAATCTTAGCCATTGTAAACAGTGCTGCTATAAACATAGGGGTGCAGGTGCTCTTTGGAATTGATGTTTCTGTGTCCTCTAGGTAAATACCTAGGAGTGGAATTGCTGGATCATATGGAAGCTCTGTGTTTAGTAGGTCAAGAAATCTTCACACAGCTCTCCATAGTGGTTGGACCAGTTTGCATTCCCACCAACAGTGCAGGAGAATTCCTTTTTCTCCACAACCTCGTCAACATTTGTTGTTGCTAGTTTTTTTTAATATGTGCCATTCTCACTGGTGTAAGATGGTATCTCATGGTAGTTTTGATTTGCATTTCCCTGATTACAAGTGATGTTGAACATTTTTTCATATGCCTGTTGGCCATTTGCATTTCCTCTTCAGAGAAATTTCTTTTTAGCTCTTCTGCCCATTTTTTGACTGGATTATCTTCTTTGTTTTTGTTGAGTCTCATCAGCTCTTTGTAGATTTTTGTCATCAGTCCTTTATCATTAGTTGTGTGTTCTCCCAGTCTCTTTGTTTTTGTTATTGTCTCTTTTGTTGTGCAGAAGCTCTTTAATTTGATGTAGTCCCAGCTGTTTATCTTCTTGAAGTATTGTCCCCTTGATCATAATGTAGTGACCATTGGGGTCTCTTTTTACCCTTTTGAGTTTGAAATCTGTTATATCTGATATAAGTATAGCTGTTCCTGCTTTCTTTTTTGGTAGGATTGCTTTCCATCCTTTAACTTTGAGTCTATTTTTATCTTTTGTAGCTAAATGTGTTTCCCGGAGACAGCAAAATGTTGGCTTTTGTTTCTTGATCCAGCCTGCGACTCTGTGTCTTTTTATTGAAGAGTTTAGTCCATTTACATTTAGAGTTAATATTGATATGTTAGCATCTGTATTTGCCATTGTGTTTGTCTTTCCTTTGATTTTATTTATTTATTCTTTTAATAACTTTTTTTTTTTGCCTTTTTTCATTGTTACTCGTCCCTCTGAGGTTCTGGCTTTAGGACTCCTTATAGTATTTTTTGGAGTGGGGGTTTAGTCATAATGAAATTCCAGAGTTTCTGTTTGTCTGGGAAGGTCCTTATTCTTTCTTCATAGAGGAAGGAGAGCTTTGCAGGATAGAGTATTCTTGGTTGGCATCTGTTTTCTTGGAGTCTCTTGACTATGTCCCTCCACTCTCTCCTTGCCCATAGTGTTTCTTCGGAAAGTCTGATGTCAGTCTGTTTGGTTTTCCTTTGAATGTTATCTGTTTCTTCCCTCTTGTCAGCTTCATTATTTTTTCCTTTAGACAGTAACTTTTCTAATCTCTAGGGAAACTAGAAACCTAGCAGAGTTTTCTCAAGACCTTTCTATTCTGGCGTCTTACAATGACACTTGAAGAAATTATACTGAATGGTTAAATGACCAAATTGTCATTAAAGTATCTCTAAAGCCCTGAAATTCCATGCTTCTGTGATCTAAACTTTGGACAAACATGATCTTTTTCTCCAAACTGTTCAAATTCTAATCCCTAGTATATAATTGTGAATTTATCAAATTCTAATCCCTAGTATATAATTGGCAATTAAGCCTCTAGGGTTTATGAGGACAGAGAATATTCAACCATTTGCTATTAATTGTATTTTTCAAGACTGCCAAGCTTAACAGGCAAATCATTGCATGTGAAATGTACAGCAAAATTTCTTTTGGCATGAAATAAGCAATAAAAAACTAAATTTTTCTATAGTCCAAAGTGACAGCCTACTTAAAACTTTACTTATTTATTTTATTCATTCATCTTGCAAGTACCTTTAAAGGAGGAAATATTGGAAGAAAAAGAATCATCTGAGAATGAAGTTATAAAGATTTTTTTTCCCCACAAGGGCGGAGGAGAGCACAGAGGACTATGGTGGAAGACTGTGGGTACTTTGGTGGTGGGAACACTGTGATAAATATACTTAAGGGAGAAATCATATATTGTAAAAAAGTAAATCACAAATTTGATTAAAAATAATGGTACATCATTAAAAATAAAAACAATATTTATTGGCATGAAACCTACTCTCTACTACTACTAAAAAGTATTAGTTCCTTATTCTGTTAAAATAAAATGAAGAACTCAAAAATTTCTTTTCTATAAAAAATGATATGAGTAATTATGACTTCTAAAAATATTATATAGGTCTAGAACTCTAAGCATAAATGTTACTATACTATTTAATGTTGACTAGTGGGATTATAATTATTATTCTTAATTTTTTAAATAGAGATGAATATAAGGAACTTGTAGCAATTACGAGGTAGAAGGTTTGTTTGGTAGTTAGAAGGAAGATAGAAATATGTGTGCCAGGATCACTGGAGATGGGAGGCAGATATAATTTTTAGGGTATATAGTTATACATACATAGGTATAAATATGCATCTTTTGAAGACTTCTAGGCTAAATAAGCAAAGAATATACCATAATATTTCCTTGTTTGGGGAGAGTATGTAGTCATTGAGAGAGTATTGTTGGGTTTACTAGCTTAATGAAATTTAAGGTTTACTGATTGCTATTTCATTAGTGAGATCTCAAACTATAAAGCATATTTGGTTAAAAAATATTCTATAACAAAATATTTTTATTATTTTTGCTATTGTTTCTAAAATACATACTGAATTTTGGTTAGAATAAGGAAAGTGACTTGAATTTTATATTAAAAATATACAACTATTTATATAAACATAAAGAATATGGTAAAAACATAAAATAATTGTGCCTAACTGAGTAAATATATTTAATTTTATAGATAAAGAATAAAATTCTTATTATTTCCATGGTACTGATTATCATGAATTTAATAAGAGGAACACTTACCTACCACTGGTACATCCTTTGTAGAACTGGCCTTGCAAGTCCACCATTAACAAAATGAAGAATTGGATACTGATCAAATGTTTAACTTCAGTAGGGAAGGACTATTCAGTGGAGATCTTGGTGTAGCAGAATAGTGGTTGGAATAGAGAGGTTAAAGAGTCTTACTGTGGAGTACTAATTATCTAGTATTTAAAAGAAAAGCCCTATTTTCTAAAAGGATGTTTATCTGACTTTGATAGACATATTATAAACACACTTATGTAGAATTAAACGGTCAAGGATTTCTGTACATGGTATGATTTATGTAAGAGTAAACAATATATATTTTGGAAATATTTTCGGTGTCCATCCACCTCTATGTGGCAAGACAAAGCAAATCTATAATTTCTAATTCAAGAGTCAACTAACTAAAATGACAGTGTATCCTTATGAACTTTTTCATCCTCTCTTTTTCTTTCCTCCATTCTTTCTTTTGTTTTCTTTTATCCTTTCCTTAGTCCAATGCTACCAGTCATATCTGCCAAATCTTCAAAGTCCTCTTAGTCTATGTTATATAGTTTGAGGTAAAAGATAAGGACAAAAGAAAAATTGTTTCCATAAAAGTACATATAAATGTATCTAAAAAATAAAATAAAATTTGATGACTTATAAAATGAAAAATACCAGTACTTTAAAAATACAGTGAAAAATATTCACAAAAATATAATTTATATAAGAATAAGTATATGGGGGCCTCGCCGGTGGCTCAGTGGGTTGAGCGCTGCGCTGTGAAGCTGTCCGCAGCCTCTGCAGCGCAGGTTCCATTCCCGGCTTCCCAGGCAGAAACCTACATGGCGTTGCAGTCCTCTCCTGTCTCACCCGCTGCTCCCCTCAGCAGTGTCTTTGGTCCGTCTGCCTGTTCTGCTCCCCGCTCTGTCTTTGGTGAATTCTCTCACCCTTCCCTGCCTCTGACTGTACCCCAGTTCTTGTATTAATAAATAGATCTTTTAAAAAAAGAATAAGTATATGGAAATTATGTGATTGTAATTAAAATAAATTTTACCAAGCCAGATAAACTAAAACTTGCATCCATGGAATTTATTGCATGTTATTGAATTAGAAACTTCAAAGTTGTAAGATGTTAATACCTTTAAATTGATCTAATAATTATTGAATCAAACTGTTATCTGTTATTTCAATCTCTAAAGAACAATTACCCCACTCTTCTTTTGTTTCAAAAAACAAAGTAGAAATATATGTAGTGGAGTTGAATGTAACTGTAATTTTGCTGTAAGACTCAGGGGAAGATACTGAAGTCTCAAGTCTCTGGTTCCCCACCCTTAAAATGGGATCAAAATATCTACCCCTGAGGATTGTTTTGAGAACAATTATGCAGATTTATATAAAATGTATAGCTTATTATGTAATGCAAAACTGTGCTTGATAAGGATAGCTATAAGAAAAAGATAAATACATAATCTACATATATAAGTATTAAACATTTATGTATATATGTGTCTATGGAATTTCAACAGAATATTATTTTTCTTTTCTATTTAAGCATAGCTTTTAAAAATTGCAAAATGTTTATTTTTTTTCTACATAAACAGGACTACTAGAAATGAAGCTGTATTCTAGTACATAGATCTTTTGCTGTATAGGTGGAATCCTCTAAATAAATGATAGCCCAAGGAAAAATTTAATTCTTGAATATTTAATTTCCCCTCTGGCTTCCCAACCACCTCTCCCAACACATGCCCATGTACACACACACACACACACACACACACACACACACACACACACACACATACTCTCTCTCTCTCTCTGGGAGAACCAAAAATATTTAATGTTCTGCTCCAAAATTTTAATGTTTCCTATTTCATAAGCCTTCCCTAAATTGTAAAATGTACCCTCACACTTGCATTTATACCTAACATACTGAATGCCTGTACTGCTTTGGAGCAAATAAAAAAATACAGACTATGACTCAAGACTGGTTCCCTCAAGGACAGATGTGTTGTTGTTCCATTTCTTTGTGTTTTTGGCGGAGTGGCTTGCCTAATATAGCAGCCTGGGACTGTTGGATTGTTTACACACAAACCTCATTTTAGTGTCTTACAAACTACACTGATATCAAAGTCATACATAGCAGTGACACAACTTAATTACACCATTCTCAAGAGTGTCAGAACACAGGGTAATGTGGGAGGAAGGCTACTTGAAGGAGAACTCTATTTAAACTCCAGAAAGTAGGTTGAATACTCCTATTATCACTACCCAAAGAAGGTAGCAACATCTCAGTAAACTTAGTCCTTTTAAATAGTTCTGCAGCTTGGTTTATTTTAATCTACAAGTGATGTAATCCAGGTGCCAGCCTCATTCTCCTTTGCATTGCTTTAAATACAGAATTTATGTATAATCTCTCAGTAGAATAAAAAGCAAAATTCATTTTGAGTTGACATTAAATACTCAAGTTAACTTGGATTATTTCTTAACAATCAGAAAAATTTAAATTTCTAAAGTTGGACAGCTGGACCTTCAGTCCACCTTGCCTTGGATGAAATACCTCCACCCTGATTATTCTAGTCTTCTCCAGACTAAAACATAAGCATCATGCTGCTCTATTTCCACTGTGGAGGTGGAATTCATTTGGGTTTTAGTTCTCTTAGTTGCACAGTTATCCAAAGTGGCCAGGAGTTCTTGCCCTTACTCTTTTTACCTGGGCTGTTGGAGTGCCAGAATGTAAGATTAATGATCTGAGGAACTGAATAAGGTGGGTAAGTAAAATCACAATAGGATTTGCCATAATTATAGTTCATTTTTGTAACATTGGTGTCATGTAGAGTGATGAAAAACAGAAGAAATTTTGTCTTTAATGGAACTTTTGAAGAGAGTATGCTGTCCCAACATTAAGCACTAGAATTAGAAGTCTGGAATGATCCCTGAGAGATCAATTGTCTCACTTTTAGCCTTTCAGATTTGGGAATTGACCTACTATGCTTTCCATGTGATGTTTCTTACTGTAATTTTGGTGTCTGTTCACTCAGTATAGATCGATGTGACAGTGAGACATCAATATACAGTGACAGGAAAAAATATTACTCTGAAAAGAGCTATAGCAAAACTGGAATCCTCTGGGATTTAAGCTAAGATCATACAACAACTGAAGCATAATAAGAAGCAATTTATTTATAGTACAAACATTGACATTTAAAAAATGGAGGTAGACATCCCTGGATTGCAATGGATGTGAACTATCTTGAAGATATTGATGATCTGGAATTTTACTCCCTCAATTCATTTATATTGTGATTTGAAACATCTTGTGTATGTTTTAGGGAACAGGGTATATTTTCAGTCTTTAAAGTGAATCTTCATGTCTTGAATCTTGAGCAAGAGAGACCAAGTAATGATGAATAGCTCTGAAGTATTGATGTGAAAGGTTTAATTAGCTTGTTTCCCATAGTAAATAATTCACAGGTGATCACAAAGGTGTATTTTTGAATTATTTAAATGAAAGAAAAAGTCTATGTCCTTATTATTGCTGTTATTAATATTGTTATACCCCTTCTAGATATGAATAGTTAATTTAGAGATCAACCAAGCTAGATTCATACTATAACCTATGAGGAAACTCGTGAAAAATTTGCACAATCATACACATGGAATCAAGAATCAAATACATTCAGAAGGTGGTCAAGAGACTAGATCAGGACTTAAGAATTCCAAGTGAAATTTTACTAAATATGTCAATAAACATAATACATACACTCGGTAGGCAAAATTATGGTCCCCTGGAGATGTCCACATACTGATCTCTGGAACTTGGAACTGTGAATTATTACATTACATGGCAAAAGGGATTTTGCAGATATGATTAAGGCTAAGGACCTTATATAGTAAAATTATCATGGATTATTTTAGTGAATATTGTCTAATCATGTGAATTCTTAGAAGTGGAGATGCTTTTCTGGTTATAGTCAGTGAGCAAGAAGGGTAATAACACAAAAAGGACAGAGAGATGCTGATTTTTAATTGGGGGAAAGAAAAGGTGAGGAATGGGAATATACTCTAAAGTCTCTAAAGAGAAATACAGCTTTGTCTAAAACTTGATGTGAGCTCCTAGACTCAAATCGAACTTGTGACCTACAGCACGATACAGAAAATATCAAGATAATAAATTTGGGTTGTTTTGAAGCTTTATGTTGAAGTAATTTGTTATTTCACATTTTAATTATGTTGTTTATCCAGGGTAACCACTATTCTAACTTCTGACAGTGTAGAGTAGCTGAAATGTATAGATTGTATAGTATGTATTATTTTGTATCTACTTTTAATCAACATTACATTTCTTAGATTTATATATGTTGTACTTATAGTTTCCATATTCATATTACTTTATAAAATCCCTTTATATGAATAGGCTATATTTTGCTTACCCCTGGAAATTTTGGGCATTAGGGTAGTTTTCAAATTGAGACATTAACAAATGCTGCTTTAAGTGAACATATATCCAAATTTTTGTGATGTCTATGCCTAGGAATAGAATTACTGAGTCATAGAGTGTGTTTTCATTCTACCTTATACTATCAGTTTTTCAGTTTTCATAGGTATTACAACATGTAAGAAGTCCTTAATGTAGTCATCTCTTCCAGCACTTGATATTTTCAGTCTTTAATGTTATCAATTCTTGTATGTAGTGATGCTACAGTTTTGTAATTTTTCTCATATGTTTTTTTGTTAATGTGGCTGATTACATTAATAGATTTGCAAATGTAAACATACACTTGATTTGTTGGAATAAACTGTTTTGTCATGAAGTATTTTTTCTATAGTACAAATGCTTTCTATTTTTCTAAGCTAAATTGATGAGGTTGGTCTTTAAATTTTCTTTGGTTCTTTTCTCTCCCCAACTCCCACCCCTCCTCCCCCATGTCTCTGTGGCATTTGGTTTCAGGGTTATACAAACTCCAGAAGAAATGGAGTGTCTTTATTCTTTCTAGATTTTGTGTTATATTGGTATTTGAATTGATTCATAGGTTAATCTATTATGGCCTATAATTTTGCTTGTGGGAAGATTTTAAAAACTGGATTGATTTTTTATGAGGTTTAACATGTTCAGGTTTTTAATTTCTTCTTAAGTCTGATTAGGCAGTTGGATAGCCAGTGACTTTTTTCATTTTATTAAAGTTTTAATATTTATTTGCTTAAAATTGTTTATATCTAATCATTTTCATTTTATATTTGAAAGATCTATATTGATGTCTATTCTTATATTGTTGGTATAGGTGATATTTATTTTCTTCTTTTGTTTTAGTCAGCCTTATCAGGGTTTTTAAAATTTTATTGAATGTTAACTCTCTTTTTCAGTGGTTTTCCCTATTTTATGTTTATTTCATATTCTATTGATTTTTTTCAATCTTATTTCCTTACTTTTACATTCTTAAGGTTAGTTTTGCTATTATGTGGAGAGTTTTTTTTTTTTTGGAAACGTCTTTCGATAGTCTTAATTGTTTTCTTTTTAGTGTTTTTTCTTTTCTATTACAAGCACTTAAGACTCCACATTTCCTTTTAAGCACTTGCTTTGTCCAGCAACATTTGATATTGTGTCTTTATAATTGTTGAGTTCCTAATACTTTTAACTTTCTTTGTCATTACTTATTTGACATATGGATTACTGGGTATCTCTAAGTATGTGGGGTTATTGTAGCTTTCTTTTTATTATTCAGTTTTATCTTAATTCAACTGTTATGAGAGAATGTGTTCTATATGACTTCAGTATTTTATTTCTTGAGGATAGTTTAAAGGCTTAACGCATGATTAATTTGGTGAATGTTTCTGTGAAGTTAAAAAATGTAAATGATAAAATTGTTGGGTGCAGTGTTCTATATATGGCAATTTGATAAAATTTGCTATTTGTCTTGTTTAGCTCTTCTACACCCTTAATCTGTATTTTTTCTCTCTGTTGAAACAATATCTGTTCATTATGCTCTATAATTGTGGAATTATTTGTTAACTGTTGAAATCGCTTATTTTCTTCTTTGTACCTATTTAATCTGTGCTATTTATTTATATATGTTCTTGGTTGGTTGATCCCTTTATGATTATAAAATATTTCTATTATTAATATTGCACCTTGCATTAAAACCTACGTTCTCTGACATTATTATAAATATGAATGTTCTTTTGCTAGAATAGATATGACTGATTGTTTCTTCTCTTTTTTATTTTTACGATATTGTCGTACTTATATTCAAAATGTCTTTCTTCATAACAAAACATTTCAATCTAACAAGATAGTATTTTAATTAAAATATCCAACCACTTACCTTTAATGTAATTGATGATAGAATTCAAGTTAAATCTATCTTTTTACTGTATTTACTAAAAGTTTTTCTGTTTTATATTTTCTCTATTCTTTTATTTCTCCTTTTAAGTTTTCTTTTGGATTCACAAAATATTATTATTATCTCATTTCCTTCTCAGTTACCTTGTGAATTATACATTCTTTTATTACTGTGTTAGTGCTTACTGATTAAAAATTTATTCTTGACTTATTACCATCTAATACAAATTATTAATAATTTCACTTCCTTGTGATTTAGCATCTTAGATATTTTAGTTTCAAGAATCCATTTTGTTTTAGTGTTACATTTTAAGGTGGTATGTTAAAAATTTCTTTAAACATTATAATTTCTTTACAATTAGAATTTATTTCAATATTTACCATTATCATGGATTTTTAACATTCTCATACACTTTTTATTTGTCTAGAATTACTTCATTTCAGCTTAAGAACTCCTTTTTTATGGCTCCTCCATTGATCTTATGCTCTTAAATTTTTCTTGTTAAAAACACTTTTATTTTTTTAATCATCTTTTCTGATATAAATGTAGTACATCTCCTCCAACACTTGAAAGAGTAAGTACTTTTTACTAGGTGTAAGATTCTAGACATGATCAATTATTTTATTTATCACTTTAAAGATATCAACCCACTGCTTTCCAACTACCTTTGTTTTTGATGAGAAGTCATTTGTTATTCTTATTTTTGAAATAAGTTTTTTGAAAATAGCCTTATTTATCAATTGACAATGTTAAGATTTTTTCTTGTCTTTGGTATTCAACATTTTGACTATAATATTCTGATATGGTTTTCAAATTGTGGTTGTGGCTTGTTGAATTTCTTTTATCTATGTGGTGGTGGTATATTTTTAAAGAATTATCAGCTAATACTCCTATACTTATGCATATGTTACACTTCATGACAGAGTCCCTCAAGTCTGTTATGTTCTTTGTGTTTATTCTGTGCTTCTGGTTGGAAGTCCTATTGAACTATTTTCTCCTTTGTACAAACCTGTGTGAAAAAAGTCCGTTGTTTTCTGATTTTCAAATATCGTGTTTATGCTTCTGCGACATTTGTTTATTTATTCTTCTAAAATTTTGCACTATTACATATTTTATCAATTTTCCCTCTTAGACTTTTTGAATATTAATCATGGTCATCTTTATATCATTGACTCCTGATCACAATATCAAGATCACTTGAAAGTTTGATTCTATTGTCTGCTTTTCTTTTTGATTGTCAATCATAGTCCTCTCGGTGTATTTAATAATTTGTTATATAATTATTAATACAAAGGAAATCTATAATGGTGCAGATTAGAATTGGTATTTTCACCAGGAAGGTAATACGAAATGAAATGGAAGAATGACACTTTAGTTTAATCAGAAATGTAGTCAATTCTAAACTCCATTGGACTGTTGTTAATATTCAATCTACTTAGTCTTTTTCACACTATGTATGCCACCATCCAATTTTATTTTATTTTATTTTTAAATTACATTATTTTTTACTGAGGTAACATTGATTTACAATTTTCTGGTATTTACACATAAGCAGTAAAACAAACTGTAGTCATAGGCAAAAAAAACCAACAACAAACCACACATTTTGAAACATGTAAGTAGAACATAAAAATTTCAGAAACTCATATATTTCTATGTTATTTGATACAGAAATCTTGACAAAGTTTCTTGCAGCAGGATAATTCATTTACTGGTTGAGAAGCAGATGTTATACCTACAGATTCACTGTTAGTATTCAGGAATAATTGTGAAGTGAATAAATGAGTCAGTGAACTTTTTAAAATCATTGACTTTAATATTTGTATATAGAATGGGATAAATAGAACAAACACCATTAGTTGCAGTGGTTTGAGAATAATATGTTAAGAATAATTGCATTTTTTTAAAGTTTTTAAAATTTTTTTAAAGATTTATTTATTTATTTATACATGCACTGGGTACAGTCAGAAGCGCGGGAGGGTGAGAGAATTCACCAGAGCCAGAGCAGGGAGCAGAACAGGCAGAAGAACTGAAGTACACTTCTGAGGGGAGCAGCGGGTGGCAGAAGAGGTCTGCGCTCCATGTGGGACCCTCCTCTGGTGGCCGGGGAGCAGCCGGGGATTGAACGGGCCCTGCAGAGGCTGTGGGCAGCTTTGCAGCCCAGCGCTCAACCATTGCGCCACCTGGGAGGCCCTAAAGTTTTAAAAAATTTTATTAAGTTAACATTGGTTTACAATACTGTAAATATTTCCAAGTTTAATTGAGAGCCTGAAAAGCACTTTTCTTTCTTACCTCTGGCAGAGTGCTGGAATTTCTGCTCTACCTTTCAGAGATTTTCAGTTTAGAAAAGCAATATCTGTTGAATTTTGATGGCCAATATCTGTTGAATTTGATGGCAAATATCTCATAAGGAAGTCTGAGTGTTTTACTGCCAAATTCTCTCTTGTTTCTTAGTTTCCCAGAAGTTCTTTGCTGTAGGTCAAAGCTGAATACACTACTTCTAACTGTTCTCAGAATAAGCAAATATCCCTAGAAAGAAAATCTGATTGTTGAAGGTCAGTTTCAATTTACCACTCTCAATGTCTTCAAAAGTTATGATTCTGTGGTCCTTTCCTCCAGCAAAGAGACTTTGATAATAAGTAGAATTGTAGTATTCAGTAAAAAAATTCAGGAAAATTTCTGACAATTCCTTAATCACTCACTCTCCCATCTCTAAATTAAATTAAACTCTTATAAGAGAAACTGTCCATGTGTTTTAAGCAATTTAAGTCTCTAGCCCTGGATCGCTGCTAAAAGCTTTTTTTTTTTTTTTAATAACTTTTCATTGGCTTTCTCTCTGAAGGAGGCCTAGATCCTCAGCTCTAGATTATACTCCAAATCATCACATGCTCCCAAGTAAAGGACAGCTGAAAGTTTTGAACACAACTGAGTAGTTTTCTGATTATTTTCTCTAAAAATTTAGTTCTAATCTTCCCTGATTCCACAGATGTCTGATGTCTTTAAATATATGATTTTTATAATTTATCTGCTTTTCCTAGGTGTTCCTGTGGAGAAGGTTAGCCTCCTACAAATTACTATATTATAAGTGGAAGTGAAAATTTCATAGATAATTTTTCATTCATTTGAATGCCAGTAAGAAGGAAATTATTCTATGGTTTCCCTAAGGTTTAATCATTGTTGTCTAAAATATACTCTAATACACTGTAGAGTAAGTTTTGACCACTATGTAAAAGCAACTATAATTTTTTCATCTTTATTGGCTGCCCTGTATTTATGAGTTTTTAAAGGTTCAACTTAAGTCATATTCCTCAGGGATATCTTGCTTGTCTGGCAAGAGATGTCTACTTTCAATAAATGCCTTGACACCACTGTCTTTTTTGTGCCATTTTACTCAATGATAAATATTTGCAAAGTGCTTATATCTTCTAAAATAGAAGAATCTATTTTCTGATTAGTTTAGATATGGGTAGAGGTCCAGGGAAGAACTGATTTTGAATCTTGCCAGTTTCATACCACATTATCACTGAAAAGTTGTTTTAAAATACTTTAGTGTCTATAGATTTCATGAAGTGAAAGCTAACTTTTTTTAAAGAAGCAGCTCTTGGATTACTTTGGGAAATATTTTTTAGGTTTCTCTTGTATATGTATATGTATATGCAGGGCTTCCCCGGTGGCGCAGCGGTTGAGCGCTGGGCTGCGAAGCTGCCCGCAGCCTCTGCAGTGCCAGTTCAATCCCCGACTGCTCCCCGGCCACCAGAGGAGGGTCCCACATGGAGCGCAGACCTCTCCTGCCGCCCGCTGCTCCCCTCAGCAGTGTACTTCGGTCCTTCTGCCTGCTCTGCTCCCCGCTCTGGCTCTGGTGAATTCTCTCACCCTCCCGTGCTTCTGACTGTACCCAGTGCTTGTATAAATAAATAAATCTTTTAAAAAAAAATGTATATACAAAAGTCAGTTGTCTTTGATAATGGCATCAATTTTTTCTCCCTTAAGCTGTTAAGTTGTTCAGTTGAATATTCTACTTCAGGTTATATTTATACTCTCTTAAGCTTCAGAGTTGTGTGAAAAATTCCATTATACTACTAATGAATTTTACCTTGCCAGTTTAGGTAGCAGTAGTTCTTGAGGCCCAAAGGCAATCAGCTAGTGCCCTGAGCACACAGTTTAAGTATATCCTTACTAATGTTAATAAAGTGATGGCTCTTATTTTAAAAAATAGTTTTATAGCAGCACTGATGATATTACAGCAGCAGTATTTGAAAAAAATCACCATAATATTTTGATATTAATTTTTGCATATTCAGACATGTAGATTTCTCAGAAAACCACCACATGATTTATTCATGCAAATCACTCAGTATCATTGATCTCAGGGCTGTTTTTTTTTTTAGCTTTGTCATAAAAACTTTGAAGCTTAAAATCCTGATCAAATGTCACCACTATACCAAATAAGAACTATGGCTCATGGGAATTAAGGTAGGAGAAACATTTTTTGACTTGCATCACAAAAATGTTGCTCACAGCTAATATTAACCAACAACTCAGGCAGGACATATGCTATTACCTTCTCTTCATCAGCATAGATTGAACTTATCCTTCTAATCATGTGATCCAAATATGGGGGGCAGATAACATTGATTTAAAATGTAAGAGAGGGTATTTAACAAGATGTGACTTTTGGAAATCCACTTATGATTGAAAGCATACATATGTAAATTTTTTTGTCCACAGAATTTCATTTTCTTTACAAAACCTTATCTCTACTTTTAATTTCTTTCCATGGATCAGAGCTACCACACTAAATAACTCCATTATACCGGTTTAATCACATCTACATAATGCTTCACAACACTTAGATTAGTTAGCAGTTACAGGCTCTTAGTTTCCTTTGTTCTAGTCTAAGATTCATCAAAGAAAAATAAGATAGGTAACTCCCTCCCATTTTGGTTGTACTTTGAATCCTGGTTTTCTTTTCCAGTCTACCTGTTCCCATTATTTTTCAGCACACTCAGATTGGTTGGTATCCTATCCAGGGATTTAGTTGCATTCAGTAGTAGAGAGAATAGAATGCCCTTAATCCTTTTCACTTGGAAGCAGAATCAACATAAGTTCTTTAGGTAAATATAGAAAGTGAAATAAATGTCATGCTCTGTGTAGTTTATATCTATTGTTAATACTTAAATTTTCATACTTTACTTTAAGGATCATGAAATGATCTTCCAAAGTTAAGCTGGCAATTCCTCTGTGTAGCTGGACTATACAGATGTTTAATTTGCTGACCTTCTCAGAAATTTCCATAAAAATGTATAACAGATTTTTTTAAAAAAAAGAATCTGATAGAGCTATAGATCAGATATATATAGGAATACTTTGCTGTTTAGGAGACGAAATAATTCCATTTTGCTAATTTTCATTAATAAGAAGCATTTGCTATTGGGGACTGCTGTGTGAGTCTCTTATTAGAGGCATCTTGCATTACTATTATCCATTTTTATTTAGCATAATTTATTCTTAGCAGGGTTAGAACTTTTGCATTGTCGTCATCTGAGTGCTTTATGCAGTGTGCAAGGAAGCAATATGTTTAGGGTGTGAGCAAACAGGCGGAGTTGAATTTTCCCCTTGAAAGGAGTTAGTTCTCATCTGCCACCTTTAGTTAAAAATATTAGTTGCTTGTTTTGACTATTACCTCTGTTACTTAAACCTGAGTAAAGAAGTAAGAAAAGTTAGTTATCTGTAAATTTGAGAATTTCTAAATTCATGGGAACTACAAACTACCTGAAGAATTGTGTGGGTACTGTATACCTATGTTTTCCAGCATCTACAAAATGCCTCTAAGCAGGAATTCCTAATCGAGTTGTGGACAAAGCACGTGGGATAGAATGGCCAAGTGACCTGTATCCTAGATCTAGTTTTATCTTAAAGCAGGTCTTATCTTTCTATCATCATAAGTTAGAATTTTCTAACTCTTAAACTCTTATTTTCTCAGGGATGATCTGCCCAGCGTGGTGTGGGCCAGAAAGAATTAGGAATATTTGGTCAGTTCTTGGAATGAAAAAGGAAGGCTGAAAGCTGTTAAGATTTTCAACTTTCTACTACTGTAAGAATCTTTCCATTTGAATTCCATAATTAACTGTTACTAAGGGATGATAAAATGTCATAAAGATTGTGATAGTGCTGAATGCACTTTACATTCTTGTGGGAGATGACTGGTAATGTAGGTTCACTTACTGAGATGGCTGAAATATATAGTTAGTTCATAATTTACACAAAATAAATTTTTGCTTTCTAATATGAGTCGATAGAGCAGCGTATGTAGATAAACGCACTTTCAAAAAGAGAAGATGCAAATTCTGTTTTTTTTCTATCCACACTGCTATAATTTGTTTTTTGTTTTTTTTTTATAATGAAAATAATAATTTATTTCTCATGGGTTACCTGAATTTTGTCAGCCTTCATAAATTCAGTTTTTTAAATTTAAATTTTATTTTTATATTCCCCATACAATTACAACCCTCTTATTTTGACCCCAATCCCTCCTTTCCCCGCCCCCCATCCCCCATAGAGTGTCTCTGCTTCATAGTTGTTTGTTGATTTTGATATTTTCTTTCTTATAGTTACTCTTTAATTTGAATGGGGCAAGGCATACTGGAATCTGACCTACTTTCAAGTCAGGTGAACATAACAATCATTTGTAGGCAACTCCAAACTCTGGGAATTAAGGAAGCTCTTAGCTCTGCAGCAATTTATCTCAAAGTCAAAATGTTCCTCTAAAGTCTGGAACATTTGTTAAGTAAATATGGTAACAAATCAGATGTCCTATGTTCAACTGATACTCCTAAATATTTGGAATTTTTTCTTGTTTATTGAAAGAGTTTATATAAACATCCCCTCCCCATTTTTAATAAATGACTGTGTTTCTAACACATTTTCCATTTTTAAAGTTTTCAAATATCATTCACTTTCAAATATTACCTTTCCCAAAGCAACTTGCAGACATTGTTGTTTAAAAAACACATGCCAGACTTGGACTTGCTACAGATAACACACCATGCCTGCACAGCTGCTTCATCAGCTTCACCTTTAGGATCATTTTCAAAATTCCAGGGCAAGACAGGAATCCTACCACCAAAATGCCTGGAACACTGCCAGTCTCACAGCACTGAGTCAATATGACGCACAGCAAGTCAAAACTGGGTTTGGTTCTTGAATCTGCAAGACACCAAACAAATGGTGTGCTCTGTGTTCCCTCTCCCTTTCTGTCTGTCTCCCTGTCAGTCTCCCTCTTCTCTCTTTCTGAAAGAAATACAGATACTCTGACACTGTGGGCACAGAATGTACTGGGAAAAGTCCTAAGAGAGCCAAGGTATACGTGTGACCTGTGTATAAAGGAACGTAGGTAACATTTGAAACATTTTAGGCATGCATGCTCATAAGGAGAGTATCAGTCATCACTAGTGTCAACTTCCAATGTAAAAGGCAGCGATTATATAGCTGAGTTTTAAAAGAAAAAACACATGTGTGGCAAAGAATTTGCTAATAGGGTATTAAAATATGACTCTTCATTTTGACCCTAAAAGGAACAGATCCTTGAGTTTGGGATGTGTCAGTATTAAGCAGGGGTTCTATATACATTAGCTGGAGGACAATGCCATTGAATATAAATTCTGACTGTATAAAATAAGTGATCTACCAGAAGGAAATTACACTCTTGACATTGCACAATTATTTGAACTAAAGAACTCAATAGAATCTGTCAGTTGTTTTTAATCATAAATTCCATATAGTAAGCTAAACATCAGTAATATTTGAAGAGCTGTTTTCATCAATCATCTTTGTCAAACTTAGATCTTAAGTTAGAGATATAGGTAAAAGTCCACAAAAGTGCCTGAAAACTTTCAGGACAACAAATAGGTGATTATTACTAAAAAACTTAAATAAAGCAGGTCAAAGTTTGAGAATTTTAATGTCTTTCTATACCTCTAATCACTACTATTGTAGCACTTCAGAGGTTTCTGTGCTCTTTGCAGAAAGCAAACAGTGCAATAAAAAGATAAGCAATTAAGTAACCAGTGGGTTAAATCAAAGTCTATGACCATTTTGTGATGTTAGAGAAGGCAGAACAAAGTGCCATCAAATGACATGACAAACTTCTTGTGAAATATATTTTAAAGGTGGAACTATAGTTAACATGACACATAGGACACTGGCAATGAAGTCTTTATTTGAATAAAAATCTTTCAGCTGGTTTCAAAGTACCTAGTTGCTTTCAGTCTATTTTTCTTCATTATTCCTACAGTAAAACCAGTAAAGAAACTATATATTACCAGGCAACAATTTTAACAGTGTCAGAGCATGGTATGTTTGCAGATTGGAGTCTACTGAGAATACTTACGGAGTTAAAGGTAAATTTTTACTGACAGTACATAACTTAATAATGAACTGTAGGTAAAAATGCCTGTTATTGTCCCTGTTGCGTCTCAATACCACTGATTTTCTTCCACTATGACTTGTTCTCTCCACATTCTCCCATGCTGTGACAGCTCTTAAAGAACAAACTAAAAATTTGCCACGCATTAGGGGACCCGTGGATTCAGAAGCAAAGGAATACATGAAGAGGTGTGAAAATGAAAAAAAAAATTAGGAGAGGTAGAGTTTCATATTCTACACTGTGCTGACATGCCAAAAACTAATTTCCTCATAAGCTAACTGAATTCTTCACTTTAAATTGGTGAAAAGGTCAAAGACCTCTTATGTCTCAAAAATTAGCAGAAGTGTCAAATAATTGTTGGGTGACAGCTAAGCAACCAGATTTTTGATTTACATTGTATTCTCATGTTCACCCAGTGAGCTGTGATACTATTAATCAAATTTAAGACAGAAGACAGCAAAAACTCAGCAAAAGGTTAATTTGCCAAGACCATGACAATAGAACCAAGATTCAAAAACATATGTTGAGTCCCAGAGATCTCTTATCTCTGCTGCTGCTCCTGCCATTCCACTCATGCCTCTGCATTAGTATCATATTTTAATGTGAGTTGACTCAATCCAGATCCATTCATTCATCCAGAATTCCACACTTTTTGAGCATTTTATGGGATGTTGTGTTTCTTTTGGAAGATACCAATAATTAGGATGCCCTGGGGAATTTGTGTTTGATATGAAGGGTGGTCAAATGACTGAAAGTTGATTAGTTTGCCACACATAGATGGGCACTACCTGGGGAGAGTCCCTTGAGACTTTGTGGGCTAAGTATTGAGAAAGAATTAAATAACAGAGAGAAGGTATTCATGACTACTCGTCATATTTTAAAAATATCACTGGATTTGGTAACTTTTATTTTTTTTATTTTTGAAAGATTTATTTATTTATACAAGAGCTGGGGTGTAGGCCAGACGTGTGGTGAGGGTGGAAGGATTCACCACAGACAGAGTGGGGAGCAGCACAGGTGGATCCACTGAAATACACTGCTGAGGGAAACAGCAGTTGAGCCAGGAGAGGTCTTCTGCACCATGTGCTTTAGCTCCCTGGCCGGGATCAAATTCATGCTGCAGTGGCTACAGATTGCTTCATAATGCTGCACCACTAGGGAGCCCCCTGTATTTGATAACTTTTAAATATACCAACCTGGATAGGTTGAAGTACCTTTTCCAGAATTGCCTGCATGTTTCTGGTTTGGGGGTAATAAGGAAGTATTTAGGTATTTAAGGTAAAAGGAAGTATTATTTTTTCTTTTTTTAAAATTTTATTTATTTTTTTCATTTAAATTTTATTTTTATATTCCCCATACAATTACAAACCCCTTATTTTTACCCCAAGCCCTCTTTTCCCCGCCCCCCACTCCCCATAGAGTGTCTCTTGTTCATAGTTATTTGTTGATTTTGATATTTTCTTTCTTATAGTTATGCTTTTTCCTGGTCCCTTATTTAAGTTTTCTAGATTCCTGCTATGAGTGAGACCATCCGGTATTTTTCTTTTTCTTTCTGGCTTATTTCGCTGAGCATGATCCCTTCCAGCGCCATCCATGTTGCTGCAAATTGCATGTGTTTATCTTTTTTGAATGCTGAGTAATATTCCATGGTGTATATGTACCACATCTTCTTGATCCAGTCATCTATTTTTGGGCATTTGGGTTGTTTTCAAATCTTAGCTATTGTAAATAGTGCTGCTATAAACATAGGCGTGCAGGTGCTCTTTGGAATTGATGTTTCTGTGTCCTCGGGTAAATACCTAGGAGTGGAATTGCTGGATCATATGGAAGCTCTATGTTTAGTAGGTCAAGAATTCTCCACACAGCTCTCCATAGTGGTTGGACCAGTTTGCATTCCCACCAACAGTGCAGGAGAGTTCCTTTTTCTCCACAACCTCGCCAACATTTGTTGTTGCTAGTTTTTTTAATATGTGCCATTCTCACTGGTGTGAGATGGTATCTCATTGTAGTTTTGATTTGTATTTCCCTGATTACAAGTGCCAACTCAAAATGGATTAAAGAACTAGACATAAGACCTGAAACCATAAAATACATAGAAGGAAATATAGGTGAAACACTACAGATATGCACATCAAAGACATCTTTACAGACACATCACCCAAAGCAGTGATAGTGAAGGCAAAGATCAACAACTGGGATTACATCTAATTAAAGAGCTTCTGCACCGCAATAGAGACAATAACAAAAACAAATAGAAACCCCACCGACTGGGAGAACATTTTTGCACACAACACTAATGATAAAGGACTGATCACAAAAATCTACAAAGAGCTGATAAGACTCAACAAAAACAAAGAAGATAATCCAGTCAAATATGGGCAGAAGAGCTAAAAAGAAATTTCTCTGAAGATGAAATGCATATGGCCAACTGGCACATGAAAAAACGTTCAATAGGAAGTATTTTGATGAGAGATTTGGAGAGCAAGAATGAAACCACAGTTATTTTGTCTTTATATTCAGGTGAAACAGACACTTTTGTAGCTCATGCACACTGTCACTTACCTGCCAGCTCAATTTGAAATGAGATCATAGCCAGGCCTGCCTACAGCTGCCTGACTTTCCCCCATACTCTTTCAGTTTCTCTGACTCCAGGGTTAGGGCTCCTTTAACTCCATGACAAAGGGTACCTACAGGACATGGCCATTCAAGGTTGGAGGCAGTACCAAACTGCCCTCTTAAAGTTTAGTTTGTGCTCATAGATGCCCCTTATTCATGTATTCCCTTCTTTACATGACTCTTCTCTTCTGGTCTGTGGAGCCTGTGTATCTCAAGGTCCAACATCAGAAACAGAGGAAATAGTCATACAGAGATTCCTTAACCAACTTCCACATTGTGTGAGGTCAAATTTCTGTACCAAACCTTGCTTCTCTGATTGAACCCTTATTTATACACAAGGAAGTAGAAGATATAAATACTGCCCCCCTTTCTTCTAGATCATGTGACCTGACTATGTCTTATCCTCTTTGCACCTCAAATGTTTATGTGCCTCAAGGGTTGCATACCTCTTACTTGTGTTGGTATATTCTATGGAAGAAGTGGTTCTTTCCCCAAAGTTTTTTCTTTAACAATAGGAACAACCATCTATCCAGTGCTCAAGTCAGAATGCTAGTTTTCTTTCATATTAGTTATTATTTTATTCTACACATCCAAACATTCAGCCACACATTTTCTAAACATTAAATAAATCCACTCACATCAAGGTAATAAAATGGTGGTGTTTCAGTATGCAAGTATATTCTCTCCAAAATAACACACTATTGCATCTTGTGCATCCCATTATATAGAGTGAAACACAGAGCCTGGTACACCTGGAGGCAGAATATTTCATACCCATATTCCCTATTCCAGGGAAAGATGCCCATTCTCTGAGAGATAGCCATTGTTAATAGAGTGTGGATATTGTCAGACATCTGTGACATATACATTTACCATATACACAGTATGTATTACAATTATATTTGTAATATGTACTCATATATTTATATATGTGTGAGATCATGTTACACATACTTTTCTGAAACTTCCCTTTATACTTAACGTTCTACAATCACTTTGATTATTGTAAATTATTATACATTAGGGAAGTACTATTATTTATTTAAATTATACAACTAGTAGATATACATGATAAAGAATGCATGTAGAAAGCTATGAAAATGGAGCAAAATTTTCCTTTCCCCAGGGCCTCACTTACATTCTTATTACTGCTAAAAGTTCGTTATATTAGTCACTCTGAGTTTGATATTACAACTTCACAACCTGTGCTATATCACTATTTTTTTTAATTTGTCAACATTAAATAGCAACTATTCACTCTCTTAAATAATGAGAATTCACTGTATTTAGACTATTGCTGTTCCCCTGTCACAAATTTGACATTACTGTTTTTAGCTTTTTTGTAGTAATTTTAGTTTTAAATGGTATTCATAAGCTTTTGTTTCTTTTTCAACCAACTTTTAACAATATCAACTGATTCTCTAGGGTTTACCATAAAGTGCATATGGTGTCCTTTACCATTACTGGTATCTCTAATTCCACAAGCTCTTCTGAATCATATGGTCACAACAAAGTGATTGAATTACAATAACCTGAAGTTGCTTCAGAGCCCTTTCCTATGTAGGCGTTCACTCATAACTACCAGCCTTTCAGGTCATTAGATATAATACCAGGTGTGAAATAGCCAACTGGGCCAAGTTGCTTGTATAATTAATAGCTTTAAGCTATTGACAAATAATTTCCTGTGTCTGCTTCTATACTTTATCTAAGTCATGTCTCATTGTGTGGAACATATCTAACCACTTCCATTTTGGTGTTCCCAATTCAAATATATTTTTGTTCATATAAACTCTTTAACATTTTTTAATATGCCTCACTTTAGTTTTCAACACCTCAGTGAATTTACATTTTTACTGGGGCAAGTAAAGAGACAAATAGAAAATCTGCAAACTCCAAATGAGTCTGTAATGAAGATTCCAGTAAAGGAAACAGACGCTAACTACTATGTGGTATTTTTAAAAGTGTGGTTACAGTTCCATCAGAATCTGAATCAATTGCAGTTTTTGTTAAAAATGCAGATTCTAGGGATCTATTCCAGAATTATTGAATTAGAGTATCTAGAAGGCACCCGGCAATGTGCATCTTATAAGCATTGCTAGCAGTGTTTGAGTCATAGTTTAGAGTTACATTTTAGAGTAACTTGTGAAAAAATATCACCTCAGAAGGGGCTAAATAATTGTTGGCAGAATGCAATAAGTTCCAAGGAGCTGTGTGTCTTGAGAAGAACCATAAAAATGGATGGACACTTGATGGATGAGTAGGGGTGAATGGACTTCAAATAAGGGGAATTGACTCCTAGAGATGAAAAAATGAATAAAGATACTGAATAGATCTGACTATAATGGTTTACAAATGGCAAAACAATGAAAGTGAGGTTGAAAGTAGAGTTAACTTCAGGTGATGAGAGCTTTGAATACTAGACTTACTAATTTTGACTTTATTCTGAAAACAACAGGGATTGTTTGCTTGTATCATGGGGAAATATCGAGGCAAACAAAATTTTGAGCCCATTAACATGATTGTTGTGTGTAGGATACTCTGAAATGAAGAAACAGTGAAAATAGAATCCCAGTTAAGAGATTTTTGAGGTAGTCAAAGGACGATGACAACAGCATAGATTTAGGTCATGAAATTGGAAGTGGTGAGTGGATATAAGAGAGATTAGAGCAATAATGCTTCATATGTATTTTCATTCACTTATATTTTCTATGAACACTGACATTTATTATCCCATAGGCTAGACAGAAACTTAAGGAAGATAAATATCTTATTTGATAAATGCTAATGCATATCCAGTGCTATGAACCTGATGTTCAATGAATGCCAGGTCCAATACTGACTATTCATTTGTGTCAAAATGTGTGCTATCAGGAAAAGATAACTGACAAGTCAGGAGATTTGGGCTTATGTACTGGCAGAGCCTTCTCATTTGCAAAGCTTTTGCTGTTTCCCTTAGTTTATGTAGAAGTATACAGATGTCTCAAAGATCATTTGAGGTTCTGAAATTTTATGACTTTAAAAAATAATAACTTAATATGTTATGATAACCATATATGAATATGCATCAATGCATTAAAATAGTAGCAATTTCTTGATTCTCTTCTAGGCAGAGATAATTCTCTTTTTTTCACATGAAGTTTTTTTAAAATTCCTTTATTTGTGCTATTTTTAGTATACAATATGGCATTTGAGTTTGAAGGAAAGAATTGTATTTAAACTTTAAGAAAGAGCCAAGTTTTAGTGTTCAATGAAAGAAGATAAACAGCATGGTATAACAAAGATTAGAACTAGGCATTTTTAGTTTACCTATGCTTGTTGAAATACTTGTGGAAATAATTTTAAAAAATCCTGTTTCTAGGGATAAGTGATAAAGCAACATGAGGGGATTCACAGATGAACTTCTTCCAAGACTGTATAACTGTAGAATACCCATGTCTACATGTTACAATTAATGACAAAAAAATAGGGCTATGCAATGTCTTCCCTATCATCATCTAAGGGAACTGATATAAACTGTTGTGATCAGACATGCCTTTTTGAAAATCTTATGCTACAAAGACAAGTGCAAGTACTTCAAAATTATTTTCTTCATATTCAGTTTTATTTTCTTTTTTTAAAAAAAGGATACATGCTTTTCATGATGTAATCTTTCTAGCAAGTTAAAATAAATAAGGCGGGGAGAGGAGATGTGTGCCTTATAATTTAGTCTTAGACAAGCAATTCTAATCCAGCACACTTTACTAATGTGTATAAGGCAATCTGTAACAATAAAAAGAAAAAAACAATTTTATTACGTATATGTGTATGTACACACACATATACATATATATATATGCACACACACCTTCACACACACACACATCATTGCTTTTTTGTACAATATTTTCTTTTTCCTCTCAGATGTAGTTCCCATGAAATTCCCACCACAAATTCACCTGTGAACCATCACCATCATCCCTATGCTCTTCCTTCCCCTCTTTTGATTCCTTTCCCTCCCCCTCCCTTGCAGACTATCTCTGATTTATAGTTGCCTGCTAATTGTGTTTATTATTATTATTATTTTCCTGTATCTTATTTGGTTCTCCTATATTCCTCCTATAAGTGAAAGCATCCAATATTTTTCTTTTTCGTTCTGGCTTATTTCACAGAGCATAATCCCTTCTAGGTCCATCCATGTTGCTGCGAATGGCATGAGTTTATCTAATTTTGATTGCTGAATAGTATTCCACTCTGTATATATACTATATCTTCTTGATCCAGTCATCTATTTTTGGGCATTTGAGCTGTTTCCATATTTTCCTTATTGTAAATAGTGCTGCAATAAACATAGGGGTGCAGGTATCCTTTTGAATTAATGTTTTTGTGTTCTTTGAGTAGATTCCTAGGAGTGGAATTGCTGGGTCATATGGAAGCTACATTTTCAGTAGTTTGAGGAACCTCCACACAACTTTCCATAGTGGTTGGATCAGCTTGCATTCCTACCAGCAATGAAGGAGAGTTTTTTTTAATCTGCATCTTCACCAACATGTGTTATTGCCAGTTTTTTGTTTTTGTTTTTTAATATGTAACATTCTCACTGGTGTAAGGTGGTATCTCATTGTGGCTTTGATTTGCATTTCCCTGATTATAAGTGATGTTGAACTTTTTTTTCATATACCTGTTGACCATTTCATTTCCTCTTTGAAGAAGTGTCTTTTTAGCTCTTCTGTCCATTTTTGACTGGATTACATACTTTGTTTTTGTGAAGTCATGTGAGATCTTTGTAGATCTTTGTGATCAATTCCTTATCAGTTGTATAGAGTGCAAAATTTTTCTCCCAATCAGTAGGGAATCTCTTTGTTTTGGTTAATGTCTCTTTTGCTGTACAAAAGCTATGGGAAGTTTATCAACAAGTATTTATTCTTAAATAGATCTGTTTTTACTAAAAGTATCCTACCTGATGTATAATTAATAGGTTAAATTTATAATTCTATTTCAAAAATTTATTAATTTTTGCGGATATTTACTGTAGGAATAAATTTAATAGTACATTTCTCAGGTATACCAAAATAGATTTAACTATACAAAATGTATTTTACATTTGTTTTTAAGTTTAACACATCAAATTTATATGTATCTATATATTGAATCTTATGTGCTGAAACTCGGATATTTTAACTGTCTCCCTGGAATTTATCAAGGAAGTAGATTTGCTCCATACTTAAATGCAAGTGTGTGATATAAGCCCTAACTAGAATTAAAAGTGTATATATAACTTTTCTTATTTATGTATTAATTTCATAATATAATGACATTTATCTTCATTCAGAACAGTTTTAAGATTCTTAAAATAAATCTTACTTTTTAATGTTCTTTCCAAAATTTCTTTTGTACCTTAAATTGCCTATATAGTATCCTAAGTATGTGGCATATGCAATTTTGTCATCAAATTTGTCTTTCAAATTCACTTTAATAGGATCCATTGGCACAAAGGGAGCTGAGGGAAATGCCAATACTATAATGTAGTTACTGGTGGACATTGACTAAAGACACTTAGAGAACTACAAAGAAATCATAGAACAATTCCAGTGGTACTCAGAAACAGCCAAGAACAGGAGATAGGGATACTTCAGTTCTCCCTGGGTAACTTCAAGTATCTTTTTGGCAGGATACTTAGATTTTTCAGACCTTAATTTTGAACATTTCCCACACTCTTGTCTCCAGACCCACACATGAAGAATTACTCCCATCAACATTCTTTTGAAAAGACAAAGGGAAAAATAATACAAGACAAAATTTTCTTTTCTTAAGATTGAATTAGTATTTTATTTTTTTTCCTTTATTGTGGTAACATTGATTTACAATGTTTTCTATGATTTAGGGAAATAGGTTCACACCTTCTCAGATCAAGAGGAAATTTAATAATAATTAGATTTTTGAATTTAGAGTGCATGTGTCAGAAATAGTCTCATTAACCCTAAAATTATTAAAAACTGTTCCTAAAAGGATATTGGCAGGTGTCAGAGAATTTGTAAATGATTTCAAAATTTCAGACAATGCTTGCTTTTTTTTTCAGTAATGTTTATTCTGAAATTAATATTTGACAAGGTAGGAAAGAAAAGCAGTAAATAGTCTTCCTTCTTATTTTTCTTTGTTAATCCAAGCTAAGAAACAAGAAGTGACAATAAAATAAGGAAATCTGGGTCAGATATAAATGCAATATGATAAATACCTGAACCTATTTGAATTATGGTATTCTGAATAGATTGAGAAAATTTGCTGAATAATCAACAAAGTCTTAATTTGTCTCTCTCTGCGAGCCTAATTTTATAAATACTATGTTGAAAATTCAGATTGTTGTTTTACTACTTTGACTTTATTAGAGAAACAAGTCCATTAATTGGTGAGGTGACAAGAAAAACAAATTTTCATAGCTACTTATTAACATAGCTATGGTTACTTTTGTTTCTTTCCTTAGTTTTCAGCTCAGGGTATTCACTGCAAACTGAATTGCCTATTTCTTGAATTTATTTTGTTGAATGTTATCTATGTTTAATTCAGAAGCTCTCCAACTTTAGGGAATGCGTGTTCTGTAATATGCACACCTTATATTTAACATAGGCACTTGAGTCATGACCAGTGGGTTGTTTTCAAACCTATTGGGTGGAACTGGGATTCCATAGCCTGTGCTTAGTAAGGCATAAAAATACATGCATTTCGTGTGTGGGTACAAGCTCTGTTTGTTTCAGTTCCTTGATTCTTGTGAAACGACCAGGTTCTGTTGCAGGTAAAATCCATGGTTAGCAAATTGCCACTCATCTAGTTTGAGGATTAACTAGACTGCTCCCTGGCCAACCCCTATGTCTGGTAATCCCAGGAAATCTGTTAGACAAGGAAAGTATGCATCCATGCAAGTGGTTACTGCTAGGAAACAAGTCAAAACACAGACCAGCTGAGAGTAGTCTAGCAGTGATGTCTTTCATAGTTGTGCCACAGATTTGTCTGCTACTAGGGTTTCTATGACTTTTAATTCCATATTTCAAATATTAAACTCATTTAAATTAGTCTGAGGATAAAACAAAAAATGGCAGGAGGTCAGCTAATCAAAATGTACAAATCCTCTGTGAAAAAACAAAATTTTCAAATTTAGAGCTCTAATTAATTGACTTTATTAAATGATTCATGAATCAGGAAGCATCCCACCTAGATATGGCAAGGGGTCACACAAAATGGAGAGTATTAACAGAAAGCCAGAGAGTAGGACCAAAGTTAATGGCAAATGAAAAGATTATTTCAGGTAAGGTCTCCTACCTTTCAGGGAAGATATGGTGGTTCTTATGCAGATTATCTCACAGCTGCTGATTAGGAAACTCCAGATAGATTAGTTTGAAGTCCACCTTTGGAAGAGACTAAAACTGCTATTAAGTTAAGTATTTGGTCTTGGTAGGACCTACATGAATGATTCCATTTTGGTCCCATTATTTCTTTTTTAATATCAAAATCTGGGGCATTTTTAGGGAAAATTCTGATTATTAGTTTTGAAGTAGTGTTTTTATGTGTTGTTTTCTTTAATGAACTCTTCTGGATAGCAAATCATACCTTATATTGAATTGATTGCTTTTGACTCACAATTATTCTACTAGAAGAAGGAAAGCAGTCAGTCTTTGGGTATACTATTCTAGAAAAATTTACTTGCAGAACTTCTTCCTCTCTATCGGCATATTTTCTAGACCATCTGGAACATACTCCCCAGATTCTAGTTTCTGAATCCCTGAAGATTCACATGAGCCACCTAATCTAAAGTTAACCCCTCATAGCATTCTCTTCCTGGCCAATGCATCCCTTGTAACTTAGATCTGCATAAGAAAATGATTTCCAGGAGAGCAAGAAAGTAATTTCGGAAGCCCAAAAGTTGAGATCTTATGGAAAAAGAACTCTAAGAGCTTGAGTAAAGTTTAGTGGACAGAATCTTAGCCAAATCCTTATCTAACTCTGGACAAGAATCAGCCTGAATTCTACAATGAGAATTAAGGTAGCATTTCCAGATATGCTTATCCTAACTGTTGCCTAATAATTTCACATTTTGGTGACATTTACTAACAATATACTGAAACTTGGTTTTGATAATTCATCGTTCTTGATTACTGAGAACTACCTATTTATATAATTCTCTGGGTAACCTGAATGACTCACTGATTATGACCCTTTCTAAATAGTAGAATAAAAACATAGAAACTATTTACACTTCCTTTATGCTTAAGATTGTTACTCATGACTAGAAACCCAAAATTGTAGTCTGAAAAGGCCTTTAAGAATTTAGTAACTCTTGCCCCCTGCTATTAGACTACCAACCAGCCTGAGTGATTGGGAAAAGATTTGAAAATACTACCATCATGCCCCCTTTAAATAATGTATTTAAACATGTGAATTACCTTCATTTCCTCCTCTTGCACTTTTATTATTTATAGAAAGTAAATCTAATAACATAAAAATGGTTTGAAATTAATAGAAGCATCATAAAAGTCCTCATTTTTTTTCACAGTAAGATATGCATATGTTTGACATTTGGTCAGCAATTAGATGTAGGCAATTGAAGGTATCGAATGGGAGAGAGAGTGAATTAGTTTCCTAATTCTGTGATAATAAAACCATAAACTGGGTGCCTTAATTCTCTCTAGTCTAGGGATTAGGAGGATGAATTAAGGTTTCAATAGAATCATGCTTCCTCTGAAACTCTGGCTCAGATCCTTCTTTGCCTCTTCCTAGTTTCTGGTAGTATGAACATTGCTCCTAAGCATTCCTTGTGCACCATTCCTGTCTCTGCCTCGGTCAGCACATGCCATCACCCTGGCTCTGTCCACCAGTCATATTGGCTTGAAGTTCACTCTAATTATTACATCTGCAAAGAATATTTCCAAATCAGGTCACATTTACAGATACTAGGAGGGAGGACATCAACATATTTTTCATGGGCTACTACCTATAGCAAAGAGCTTAAGGTAGTTTTAAGATATCTATCTTGAACTATTGACATGTTAGTAAGACTACTAATGTAAACTGAGACTACAGTAAGAAGGTAGGTTTGTGATGAGAAAAAAATCTGGGAAATAGTTTATGGGTGGTATTTTCAACAGTCCTTTCCCAAGCAAACCACATAGGTTGTCATTACTCTGTGTCAGCATCATTTCAGTAAACAAGAGTAGACAGGAAAGGAAGTTGAGCAAGAATGGACAGAAGCTTTAGACAAAAATTAGGGGTAGGTGTAATAAATTAGTGGAGAAAACAATTTCTAAATGGAGAGTGATCAATCACTCGGAGTTGTTTACTCTACCTGAAAAGGAAATCTTAGAGCAGTTTGTCCTCAAAACATAATAGATCATAAATAATATATATGCTATTATAAGAAACTAAAATGAAATGACAGTTCATATAACCTAAAGTCATATACAGACATTAATTCCGCACTGAACTGAGTAAACTGCTGATCTAACTATTATTATGCTTGTTCCTTTGATTGTTTAATATATAATGGCTAGAATGCAAATAATGAGGTAAGCTGGGTTAGTGTATGCTTGTGAATGTGTGGGGTGCTGTGTAGCAACTCAACAACAACCTGGCCAAGCCTGGACATGGAAAAATTGGTCCCTGCCTCAGCCTGCTCTGTGGCCCTCATTTGCACCAATAAAGGCTTGCAGATCATGTCAGAATAACAGCTCAGAATAATTAAATTCATATGATGAGTTGGTCCTGTAATCATAATTGAAGTTGCTAACTAGTCTTAATGATAGCAATTACAACCTAGAAATTTCTGGGCTTTGATCTTTTAATAAGTGACATTTAGAAGGCCCAAGTCATTACATGTTAAGAACAAAGGCCATTCAGTAATCCTCCCACCACCATGCTACTTAGCAAATTAAATCTGGACTTTTTTTGTTTTTCATCTTAAATTATTAATAAAAAAAAGTCTGCAATACATTGTGTGACTTCCCATTTTGCAATGAGGCAATGGAGTGTGGTAGAATGAACCTTGGACACAGAGCTACATTCCTCAGTTACGGTTTTTACTCTGTCAGTAATTTGCTACATAAATTTAAGCTGGTTACTTACTTCAATGAAACCTAGTTTTTCCTCATTTGCAAAAAGAGCATGTTTTCAAATAAAAAATTCAAGGATAATAACTTGTAGGAAACAAAATTATTCTTATGCCAAAGATAGAATAGATTTTCAAGGTATTGAGGGAAATAATGTCAACATTTATGCTAAACATGTTCTGATTATTCCCAGAGAGATTTGATATACTTTTATATTTACATAAGCTGTTATACAGCAATTTTGAGACTTCTAGGGAGGAAAGTTAAAAATAATATCTTGCATTGACTTATTGACTTCTATATTCAAGATCTTAGAATCATTTTTGAAACTATATGGTAAGATATGACCAGGAAAGTAGGTTTTTAAATATTTTGGTAAGAGAGGCTTTATGTCATACTGTCATGGTAAACAAATTGAGAACAAAATTTGTCAGTTTTGTTTGGAATTAGTAGGAGTAAAAATCTGAACAATTAATATGGAGACTCAGTTGCACCAGCTAAAAGGAATTTAAAATGTCTTTGAATAGAATGGGAAATAACAGGGTAGTAAACTTTGTAGTTAGTCTACCCCATCGATAGTTAATAGCATCATTTCCACCAAAGGAATCATACACTTTTGAACAATGACAAGTGTTTAAAACTACTCATTCATTCAACACACAATGATTTATTGAGATCTTTAATATATCTAGTACTGCTTTAGGTGCTGAGAATAAATGTGAGAATAAGCAGACAACATCTCTGCTCTTAGGAAGATTACATCCTTGTGGGATAATATAACAATAAATGAGCAAATAAATAACACAAGCTATCTTTCAGCGAATGATATATACTTTAAATAAATGTGCTATAGTAATATGGTAGAAAATGGCAGGTGATCTGGTAACAAAATATTATTATAGAGGTGACATATTGCTGATTTCCAAATAATGGAAATAAACCAGTGTGGTAAGCAAAATAATGGCCACCCCAACCCAATCCCCAAAACCTGTGAATGTTACCAAACGTGCTAAAATCGAATGTGCCTAAATTTTAAAATTTTGAAATGGGGAGAAAATCGTGGCTATTTGGATGGACTCAACATAATCATAAGACCTTAAAAGTTGAGGAAGAATAAAAAATAGGTCAAAGTGATGAAAATCCTTTTGCCTTTGCCAACCACAAAGATGGAAGAGGGTCAGGAGTTAAACAATCTGCAAGCCCCTAGAAACTGTCTGATTGGCAGAACTATTTCTTTATATGGAGAAACTGGAGATGAAGATATAGTTCCCAATGACTATTGGTGATAATCAATCAGGAAGATGAAATCTCAAATATAAATTTACTAAAAGCAGTCCGGAACTATTTGGACTTCATATTTATTCCCAGAGAATTGGGAAACTCTCCTATCACTTGCTCTAGCAACTTGGTGAAGCTTTAGAACATATATTCAAGGGTGAGTTCCACATAATTTAACTGAATCCCTTTAGGCATATGACAATATGGTAGCCAGTTCCTATAAGCAGCCCATATGCTCTGGGTAGCTACCTCTAGTAGCTGAGGAATTTATCTTACTTAGAGATGTGGTATACTAACAGCCTTCTTTTTTCCCCTGCAACTTGGCTTTAGACATATACTTATTGGGGTAAAAACAGAACTGGGAATGGATTTTAAAAGTAAACTATGCTTTCTGAGAGAAACTAGAAACGGCAATTGTAACAATAGTTTTAATTTATTGACATGTGTAATAAGCACTGACCTAAGTGTTTTATTTCTATTCTGTATCTGGATATTTCCTTTAACTCATTTGCTATATATGACATTGATGTTCATGGAGGTTAATAAGTCACAGAACTAGCAAGGATAGAACTGTGATCAAAGACAACCTTGCAGTTTTTCATATTTCACATTCTTAATCTCCACATGCAGTATTTTTCCCCTGCTATCTCTTCCTTATAAATACCTAAAATTCTACCACTATATAGATGAGATATTCTTTCACACACACACACAACCTCAATTAATTATCATAACAATCCTTTAAAGAACATAGTGTTATTCTATTTTTTTCTGGTAAAGAAAACAAAGTTTAGCAGTCTAGTAATTTTTCTAAGTTCACAGAGCTAAAAATTGAAAAGCTACTGGGATTTATTCTAATCCTAAATCTCAGTTTCAGATTGTTTCCTAAGATTATTTCTCCAGTATAAAATAATAATAAAAATAGAGTATATATATTCACAAATTATGACAGTATTATATTCAGGCACACCTCTAAGAGGGTGAACATAATATTTTTTAATCTAATTGCTGAGAGTAAGTGATAAGGAGAAAGTCCAGTACCTGATAATTTCACTCATATGTAGAATATAAACAAATAAAACAAAGGAATAGGCAACACTAAACCAAAAAAAAAAACTTTATAAATCTGACAGTAGTAGAATTGAGCATACTAGAGGAGGTGAGAATGAGGGAATAAGTGGGGGAAGGACCCAGTGGATCTTGGTAGAGATTAATGAGTGCTTTGGTGATATGTGTGATGTAGTAACATTCATCCAAGGAGGTATGAATCTACACACTTAAATCATATACAAGGCTGTAACACTAACGTTACCTTAAAAATACATTTTTTTTTTATATTTAAAGATTAACAAGTCTAATTTCTGAGATTTGATTCTTACCATGATAGAGTAATTGGTACCGGACTTTCTCTCCCATCATAAGCAATACAAAACTGGACAAAATGTAGGAATTGACAAGTTGAGACATTGAATATCAAGTAGTGCAGTCTGTGATCCTTCAGAGAGGAGAAACATGCAATGTAAGCCCCAGATTCCCTCTACTTTCAAACTGGGAGATTTTTCTGGACCACAGCACAAGAAAGGTCAACCTAAGGAGAGATTAGACATCCTAATAAATTAAAGGTTCATAGATCTGAGTTTGTACTATTGAAAAGTCTAGAATCCAAGAATTAGGGCAACAGATAAAAGAAATAATCCAGGAATAGGTGCAGATACATGGTGTAGCAGATACTCTCGTGATCCTGGATAAGGACTGGGTTGTGCAGAAGCTGGACAAAACCCATTGCAGTTAACTGAGAGCAGATGCTGTGCACCTGAAAGCTGAATGTAATCATCAGAAATTATACATGGCCAAGGCTGCTTCTGACTCACCCAAAGTGGAGACCTCAATAAGTGCCTTAGGCATGCAGTTGATACCCAAGAAAGACTATAGGATTAAGAAACATCTTAAAGTCAAGATGACATTTAAGGACTAAGGACAAAAATAAACTGGCCCTAAAACAAAGGCAAACCTGACATTTTAAGAACATCTCCCATAATTTATGAGTATATCAGAACAAAACAAAGTGCCTTTCTAGGAGGAAAACGTATTCAGATTTCCTGCAATTAAAAAGTTCCAGACTTGTGAAGAAACAAGAATTTGTAGCAAATAATCAATTAAAAACAAGGCAATAAAGACTGAGAGCTGACTTTTATGTTAGAATTCAGACAAGAACTTTATAAAATCTATTTTATACATGTTCAAAGGCTGAAGGGAAAAAGCTAGATCAAATGAAAAGATGAGTACTCTTATCAGAGAAGTGGAGATTTTTCAAAAAGGAAATTCTACAACTGAAAACTACAAAATTCAAGAAGAAAAATCCAATGATGAACTAACAAGAAACCTGTATACTGCAGGAAAAAAAATCATTGCACTTGAATACAGATCAGTGGAAATTGTTTAAAGTAAAGACCAAAGAGAAAAATGTTATACCTCTGGAATGGCAATTGTGTAGCTCCTTGGACTAAACAATGAAGCAAAAATTTTTTGAATCATTTTTATATTTTCCTTTTTTTTATATCATGGTAACATTGGTTGAAACACTGTATATGATTCAGAGATAGGATACACCTCTTCTGATTTATGTTAATACCCCACACCCACAGCGAGGTACCCACAGCCCTCCACCATAGTCCCCTGGACCTCTCCTTTCTTTGCTCCCTACTTTCCCTCTCTGGTAGCCTCAATTCTACTATTTAAAAATGAAAACAAACAAAGTTTCTGGAAATTGTCTGAAGGGATTAAAGAAAATAAAGGTACCTTTATTTACTCAAGACAATTTTCTCAATCTTTGAAAGAGGAGAGAAAACTTTTAAATTTTGGCCACACCCTGTTCCCTACCTAATCTCATTTTAGTGTAGCAGAATCTTTCTTTGTGTGAATGTGGCTGAAAAAATGGGAAGAGAGCATCATTCTCTCCTCCCAGCTCCTAGCCAAGAGATATTTATTGTATCTCTCCAAAAAGGGAGCTATGACTCCAGCATTTCTCAGATCCCACCTCCAGTCTTGAGTTGCAGAGACTAACTTCCTGGTAAATGCAGCCAAAAGGTTGGTGATTCCTTATTTTCTATCAGCTTCCACTCAGTGAATGGTAAACCAGCCTGAGGATATTTGTGCCCCAGATCACTGGCACTCAGCTTGCTCCTAGGGTGGGGGATTCTTGTTGGGAATAGCACTCAAATCCAATGCACTATTTATAAACCAAGGTGTCACTCCTAGAGAAGCAAACCATTGTCTCCATACCAACTACAGAGATTTAGCTCAGGAGGAAAAGCTGTTCCTAAAACCAGAGTGCCTCGGAGTTCTTCACAAAGAAATCAAATTCTTTTGTGGAAAAGAATTCAGTGTGGAAAGGTTCTAACCTAAAAGACACTCTTGGAAACAATGGAGATTTTGATAATAAGCAATTAAGGAGAGGCTAGTAGCTCTATATGAGAGAAACTGTAACCTAGTTAGTTTACCAGAGAGAACCTGTAAAAGTCTCATTTTCCAGTTAGAAAGAACCCTTCTATAGTAAGGGAAAAACCTTCATTGACTAGGCTTAAAACCTACCCCTGGGGCCTGGGTTTAATTGGATCAGATGAAGCAGTTTGTACCCTGGGACATTAATGAAAGCAATAGGACAATCAGTTGGCAATTAGTGGTGCCTAAGGACTGGTGTGCTACCTACAGAAGCAAATAGCTTAACAGTGGTATCAAGAAAAAAGATGTTTAAAGAGAGTCTACTAAAACCACTGTCATACCAGGTTGACTAAAAAAGTTTGTTTCTTCTCCTGCTCTTATTTTAAAAGGAACTGCATGAAACAATGTGTATCTAGTTCAATTGTTGGGCATATAGCATTCAAAAATGCAATGCATTTGATAATACATCCATAAAAGAGGAAGTGTGAAACAAAGCTTTATTTGGGTAAGGAAATGATGTCAGATGGTTATTTAAATCTATAGGAGCAAAATAGGAAAATCAGAAATGTTAAATAGGAATGTAAATTTTAAGTTTAAGTTTAAAATATAAAGTTTAAAAGTTTAAATTTAAAATATTGTCCCATCTTAACTTGATCCCCTTGTCTATCTCAATTTCTTCAAAAGATATAAAAATGTCAAGTAATTATAACAATGCCTTATAGGAGTTCTGTGTATACAGATATAATATTTAACTATATGATCATATTGATAGATGTAGAAAAAGCACTTGGCAAAATTCAGAAGCTATTTGTGATATATGGATATACATCCATACACATATATCAAGTATACACACACTTGTATATCAGGAATAAGAAAAGACTAAAATTACTAAACTTACCACTTTTATTAGATTTTTGTATTGTACAGTCTAGTTAGAGCAAGGAAGAAAAACAAATATATTAGAAAGGAAAAAGTAAAACTAGTTTAATTTGCAAACATAATATGGTTTATAGAAAATCTAACTAAATATCAATAATAAAAGAGTTCAGAAACATAGGATATAAGAACAATGGAGAAATCAATTGTATTTTATACAATTGCAAATGACTATCCAAATATGATAATAAAATATTCATTTCAATGGGATTTTAAAAAACCCTGAAAACTAGATATTATGAAATAAGTGGAGGACTTGTAAAATGAAAATAAAACATCAGTGAGTATAATTATGAAGACTTAATAAATGGAAATGTATCCTATATTTATTAATTAGAAGACTAGATTGTCATGAAGATAATTTGCCTTTAATTGACCTGTAGATTTGATGTAATCTCTGTCATCATCCCAGATGTTCTTTACAGAAATTGATAACATGATCCTAAATCATATGGAAATTCAAAGAACCCAGAATAGCAAACCAATTTTGACAAAGAAGAACAAAGTTGGGGAATTTATTATACATCCTGATTGAAAAATCTACTACTAAACCACAGCCATAAAAGGAATATAATATTGGCATAAGGGTATCCTTGTAGATTAATGGAATAGAATTGAAAATTCGGAAATTAACCTGTACATTTTTTACCTCTGATTTTTGCCAAGGGTGCCAAGATAATTCAATGAGGGAAGAGCTGTCTATTCATCAAATAGTGATAGGATAACTGGATGACCACATGCTAAGGAGTAAATTGGATCCTTTACTCCTACCATGCACAAAAATTAACTCAAAATGAATCAAGGATTCTTGTAAGGAGATAACCATGTCAAAACAGACTCACAGAGAACACAGTGTGAAGACACACAGGATAGGTGGCCATGTGATTGCAGTAGCATATTTCTCTGAAAGAAATATTTCCATAATTTAATTCCATATATCTACACTTTTAATCTTAAAATATGTCTCTTCTAGATTGTGTATACTTTTTCTCCTTTTTCCTCCCTGGTCTGATAATCTGTAGATTTTATTAAGAGTGCATGATCCACTTACATTTAATGTTATTACTGAGATGATGATGTTTATCTACCACTTTGCTTCAATTTCTCTTCATTTGTTTTTAGTTCTTCTTGGTGATGCTAGAAGTGGTTGGTTACCATTGCATTGATTTGTTATATTCTAATCCTGTGATTATATTTTCTTTTATTTATTCCCTAAGATGTTGATGAATGAGGATTCTCCCTTCCCTCTCTACCCTTCCCTTTCCTTCTGAACACACATATATAAATATATCTGAAGAATTTCAATGTGTTATACTAATTATCTTCCATAGTATATTCTTTTTTTTTTTTTTTTTTATAGAGGCATGCTTTATTTATTTGTTTGCTGGTTTGTTTGTTTGTTTTGTTTATACATGCACTGGGTACAGTCAGAAGCGCGGGAGGGTGAGAGAATTCACCAGAGCCAGAGCGGGGAGCAGAGCAGGCAGAAGGACCGAAGTACACTGCTGAGGGGAGCAGCGGGCGGCAGGAGAGGTCTGCACGCCATGTGGGACCCTCCTGTGGTGGCCGGGGGGCAGCCGGGGATCGAACCGGCGCCGCAGAGGCCGCGCGCAGTTTCGCAACCCAGCGCTCAACCGCTGCGCCACCGGGGAGGCCCTCCATAGTATATTCTTATTGATGTACAGATTGTCCCATCTTAACTAATGATAACCTTTTCAAGTTGACTCCTAAATCTTTTTACAAGATCCTATAAGTTTTTTTTTTTTAATTTATTTTTTTATTTATTTATACAAGCGCTAGGTACAGTCAGAAGTGCTGGAGGGTGAGAGAATTCACCAGAGCCAGAGTGGGGAGCAGAGCAGGCAGAAGGACCGAAGTACACTGCTGAGGGGAGCAGCGGGCTGCAGGAGAGGTCTGCACGCCGATCCTATAAGTTTTTGATGAATTATTGTGTATTATGGTATATTCAAGGATATAGTCTAACCTTTCTAGTCCTAGTCCCAGGTATACTTTTATCCATTTCTAAAAAGAGATCTAATTAGTTTCAGTAATAAATGGTATTTAGAGACCATAATCTGGGATAAGACATGCTCATTGCTACTGAAAAGATCACTTTTTCTGGGCTTTTCTGTAAACAGGAAAAAGGGAATAATTTTTCATTCTTTGTTCTTTAAAGTAAAATATATCCTAACTTCATTCTTATAATTCCATTTCACATTGAGAGCTTTTTATATGACTTCATTAATTCTTCATTTTTACACCTTTTCTCTTTTACTGAAAATTTGCTTCTTCAATAATTGGCACATAATTGTTCATAGTAACAACTGTAGTATGATAAAATATGACCCAAAAATCATCTTGAGGTTTCTGTGCAGTAGTTATTTTCCTTAGGGTCATACAATCAAATTACTATACATTAATATTTTATGGAATAAATCTTTGTGCACTTACATCACCAAGTAAAAACACAATTTTGTTTGTTTCACTTCTGCTTTTATTGTCTCATGTTTGTTCTTATGAATTTTATTTTGATTTATAATTATGCAAAAGATTTATTTCATCTAAAGTCAAACACAGTATATTCAGAAATGAATAATTTCTATCTATAGTTCCTCCAGCCCCTTTCTCTTGCTTTCCTTTTGGTAAATGTTGAATTCTTTTCCTTGTTTATCTCATTTTTTAATACAAAAATACATATTTACTTTTATAGCCTTCATTTCTTAAATAATGGTAGCACACTAATATTTTTGTCACTTAATATATCTTAGATTTCTTTCCATAGTAGTATAGGGAACTATTCCTTATTCCATTCTACAGGTGCATAATGCACTATTTTACATACACGGACTTCATTCAAGCAGTCTTCTATTGATGAACATTTAGAATGCTTAGTATCCTTTATTATTACAGATAATGCTTTTCAATTTTTTAAATATCTCTGAGTCTTTAATCAAATTATTAAAGTTTTCAAGTTATTAAAGCTTGAATAAATGTGCTTTGCATTTGGTTCTAAAACTAAGGTAATTTTTCTTCCTTTCATTGTTGAACTTTGCCAGAGTATAAAAGCTTTATGATGGATATAAAAATATATTAAATTACCTTGGTATTTGGGTAAAGTATTATTGTGCCTTGCTGTCTTCAATCTTTCATCAGATAGATACTAAAATAAATAAATAAATAAATAAGACACAACAGAATGAACTATATAGCTATATGCTGACCACAGAAACATCAGTATTACTTTAGGGTGGTTCAATTAAATATGGGGATGTGGTAATTTTTCTCCAACTAATTATGATCCTAATGTGTGTTTCTATAGCATGGTTAATAAATAATTTAGTGAAATATATATTCTTGTAACAAAATATCATGTACATATAAACATGCACAGTCCTTTTATAATATCAAAATGAAAAGCAAAGCATTGAAGTCTATCCTTGAACTCTGTGTTTATAAGCAACCTTAAAGTTAAGATCAGATGAAAATGAAAGTTACAGCACATGGGGTGAATTTCTTTGCATACAAGTTCAGTTTTTTACTAAATTAAGTTTTTTCCTGTAAAAATTATAGATGCTAGTTTCCCTCTAAAAAGATTAGGTTTTCTTTCAAAATGACATTTTAATCTTTACAAAGGAATTTTGTAAAATCCATCAAGTAACAATGTGGGGGAAATTGGAGATCCACTGTTATAATTTATACTCTCAATGATTGACACGTTCACTCATTTGTTAAACACATATTTTTTATAATTACATATATGTGTATTATGGTATACTGTGTGTGTGTATGCTGATGCTGGGTAAGAATGCTGATTAAAAATAAATCTATATTCTGCTACATGGATTTTAAAGTGTAGTGATACATATATTCATCAAAAGTTCATTAAAATAAAAACTGGATTAAAGAAGTATTGTGCAATGAGGAGAGTATAATGAGGAAAGTATACCTAATCTGAGAAGGTGAAAACATCTTCCCTTTAAAAAGAAAAGTAGTGATGAAAGTAAGATTTGAAATAGAAAGAGAGAGAGAGAATATATTACATAGGTAAGCCTATTCTACAGGAGCCAATTCTTACGAGTCATTCCTAGAAGACTAGCTAGAAGAATTGAGAGAAAAGCTAGAAGAATTGAGAGAAAAGGAGAGAGGAGGCCAAAATTACCCTTGTTTTAGGTTTCTGCCTATAAGTTGACCATTGTTCTTGTTGCTCAGGGAAGTGTTTGGACTTTTGATTATGCCTGAACTTTTGATCTTTTAAGCCTTTTGACTATGAGTACCAATTGTTTCAATAGCAATAACTTTCTGGCTGTTTCTATTTCCTTTTAATGTCACAAGTAGTTTATTATTTTGTATACTATGTATATAATCATTGCAAATATGTTCACTAATAATGTTTCCACTGCCTAAACAGAAGTAAACTATGCTGTCATGCTCCTGTATATGTTCATCCAGGCAGTTCAGCATATGTTTTAATAAGTGTACCCTATTGATTGACATCTACCATACTTTCTGAGCATTCTTGTCTTAACTTTGTCCTCGATGGTTATTTCAGTGGTATTGTCAGTCCTTTTGTTTTTTTTTTTTGTCATTTCATACTAAAATGTGAGAAATTACGTTGTCAATTTATGTGTTGTCTCACTGCCACCTCGTGGCAAGAGTATAGAAAAGACAGCAAAAGAAAGATGCATGACTGAACGAGTCATTTCCCATAGCATAAAAATTTACATGTTCTCATAGTCCTTTTCAAAGACTCGTAGTAAAAGCATCTTACATAATTGTGATTTGACTCTCAATAAACTATACACAAAACCCTATGAAACAACCAAGAATGTAATTGCCAGTGATCAATATATCTTTATTAGAGAAAATATAAAAATAGTAAGATGATAAAAGATCTACTTTAATAATTGAAGTATAAGTTGGAATGCTTTCTTTAAGGAATCTTAAAATTTTAAGGATGACCTTTCTTAAAAGTTGTTATTTTGTGTAGTTTCACTCTGTAGATAAAGGAAATCAAACAACCTGATATTTGAAAATATACCAAAACACTTAAAGTTTTGAAATAAAATAGATATGACTCCTAGCTTCTCTACATGGTGTAGGTCGTTTTCAAGCTAAAATACCTAAAATTAGGATCATTGCTTTCAGTTTACATGTATGGTTTTCATTACAACTTCAAATAGAGTACTTCATTACTCCATTTAAATTATTCTTTATATTATAATAGGGTCTGGTATGGAATGGTGTATTTCAATGTCTAAAATTTGAATTGGAATCTCTGTAATAGTATATATTTAAGAAAATATCAAATATCACTTTGACTCATTTAAATTTTTATAATTCACTATGCTTTCAATGAATGAATCTCTTGCAATATTAGTGTTGAATACTATGATCTACTTTTCCATTCAAAAAAAATCTCAGTTAATGCTTCTAGATTTGCCACAATTGTATATATGTATCTATACATATCCTATTTGAATTATATATACTATCATGCATTTCTTTTTTTTTAATTATTTTTTAATGCATACAAGAGCTGGAATACAGGCCTGAGGTGTGGGGTGTGAGAGGATTCACCAGAAACAGAGTGGGGAACAGAACAGGCAGATTGACTGAAATATATTGCTGAGGGGGAGCAGCAGGCAAGTCAGGAGAGGTCTGCTTCGCCATGTGGGTTTCTTCCTAGCTGGCCGGGGGATGGAAACTTGTGCTGCAGTGGCTGTGGACAGCTTCATAGGTTGCATCTTAACCCCTTGTACCATCAGGGAGGCTCAATATCATGCATTTCTATATTGAAATTCATTCAGTCCATGTATGTATATATTTAGTATTAAATTAGTACTTTATTTGTTCCAGCCGTGTTGAAATATAATTGATATTTATTGTGTAAATTTATGGTGTGTAATCTAATTATTTGCTACATATATATTGCAAAATGTTTACATTGATAAGGTTAGATAACACATCTCACCCAACATAATTACCATTTTGTTGTTTAGGTGAGAACTCTAAAGTTCAACTCTTGTAGCAATGGCCATATTTTTTGCCAGTTTTCTTTATTCTCTACTCCATTTGGTCAAAAAAATAAGCCCTCTTATGAGGAAAAGAGAGAGGATAATAGGAATAATTACTCCTACTTCACAAATAAGTAGACCTTTAAATTCACCAACTGAGGAATTGTTGAACATAGGAATTCTTGTGACAACCCCAGAACTTGTTTCAATATATCACAACAAAGAAATAATATTTCTTGATTTAAATATCTATTGAAGTCTTACACTGTTAAGGGAATTTGGTGTACATCTGAAGAGACAACCAAGCAGATGTGAAAGAGTAAAGGAATAACATTGGGTTTTACGAAGTGTATGGGATGACCTCAGCTAAAACATTAGCATTATAGCACCTACTTTCCCAATTTCATAAGAGGATTAGAGATAATTTATAGAAGCTGATAGCACAATGCTGGACAAATAGTAGGTGTTACAAATTTCTATTATTAAGAAGAAAACATGAAGCTCCTAAGATTTTTGTGAATCATCAGACTTGCACTGAAGACAGGTCCTCCAAGATAAACTGAACTGACAATGGATTACCTGAAATGCACTACGGACATTATTCCTGAATTCCAAAACCACCCAATCTCCTCCTTGGTGTCTAACAACAACTATCATTGACTTATTAACACTGACTTGGGAAGAATACATAGGTGTTTTTGAAGTTTGCAAATGTTTCCTTATCTACAGTCACATATAGTTAGAATTAATTTGGTTCCATCCAACCAGTACATGAGATTATATATTATTCCTACTGTTATGCAAGATAGACTTAATATAACAAACAAGCAAACAGGTCAAATTTGAAACTGTGCCAAATTTATCCAGCTAATATAGGAAAGAAGAAATAGTTTAGTACTACAAATAAAAACCCAAACTATATGATCATTTCTGGATATGATATCTGTATTTGCATGTGTGTGAGTCTGTGTGCATACATGTGTACATGTTTTAATAAAATACCATGTGTGACTTTGTCATATAGGCAAAATCTACCGATGTAACACATATCACTTGAAGGCAAGAAAAGTGAGTGAATTTTGGCCAGGATTCAGAACTGAGAAGACACTGTTAGGTGCCAAGGGATTCCAACCAATTCAGTATCTAAGAAAAGAATGTCAGATAGGGCAATAAAATTCCTGTGGAGGAAAACAGAAAGGGTCACCTAGTAACCACTTTACAGTAGCATGTAGAGGCTAAAACACTCTCAAGATAGCAGTCCCTTATGCTAAAAAAAAAAAAAAAAAGGACCTTGAGAAAATAAAAGACAAGTCAAATTAGGGGCTAATGTTTTAGCCCCTAATTTGTGCTAAAGAGATTCAGAGTAAAAAGAGAACATTTATGTCATAGAATGTAAGAGAATCTGATATAATGCATAAAATTACCTTTGAAAGTACAGGAAATGCTTAATGAAAACAAATGTCATGTTTCTATGCAAATACTAACATGGTGTATATTTTATGAATATATATTTATATGCATTATATATACATATATATATTGTAAAAATAGCTATATCTGTCATTAAGCAAATATATAATCTAGAAATCATACAACATAAATTGGAGGTAACTGGTTTTCTTATCAAATGAATCAATGAAAATTTCCTTTACAAAGTAAGTTCCACTTATACTTCTAAATTTAATTTTCTGAAATGGTGATTTGTAGTTTGTGGTTATGGCATAATGAAATATCTACCTACTATACTCTCAGGCATGAAAGATATAATAAAAGTGCAAATTCAGATCATGAATTTAAGCATCACAGAAATTCCAGCATTATTATATATGGTCTACAAGTTAGAGAAGGAAATTGCCTTTCTAAAGTGAGAACATAATATATCTCCAGGATGACAGAAAAATGAAAAAAGTGAAAGATCCTGTCTTCAGGAAACTGAGTCATCAAATGTTGAATTGTTGAGCTATGATTCTTCTATGATTCCATAATACAAAGACAGGAATACTCAGTTCTTACTCAATATTGATCTTTAGAGAAAAATAAACCGCCAGAAGATTGAATAGAGATCTCTGTAGTCTATAGATAGTGAACAAAAACCGTGACAAAAATGGAGAAATCTGTCAGAGAAAAAGCGCCTGATTATAACTCAACACAGAAATGTATGGAACATGATAGAAAACGCAAGTAAAAATTAAGTCATGAAATAGTTGTCTGTTTTTAATGAAAGGTAGATTCTTTTAAGGAAGAAAAATGTGGGAAGGTGAGGTAGGAAGGTATGGTCATGTATTTCTTTTCGGCTCTGGTTCCACATTACATCACCTGAATCACCTGGGAAACTGTGTAAAAGGAGAATTGCTTAGGTCTCATTCTAAAATCCCTGTATGTGAAAATTGGACATTTTGAAAATTCTCCAGATGACAATATGTTACAGCCATGGCTAACAAACAATGTCAATATCAACAATAATTAACACTAATTCAGTCTACATGCACCAGGCATTGTTGCATATATGACTGACATAGTCTCTCTCGTTAATCCTCATAGTAGTGCTATGGGATTGGTATTGTCTTCACTCCTGTTCACAAATGAGCACACTGATCCTTTAGAGAGGTTTCATGACTTGCTAAAGTTTAGGGACTAGGAAAGGGGGGAGGGTAGGGACTATCTTGATTTTAGGTGGTTGCAATCTCTGTTATTACCAATAGAAGCCTACAGATTTTTCCAATTATTCCTTTATTCAACAATGCTGCTTTGGATAATTAGTATATATGTTAAAATTTGGAGATAGAGATAAATTGGACCTGACTCAGGCCTTGCCTTTAGGGCATTCATTCCTAGAATATTCCTAGCTTTTATGTTTAGAAAGTAGCTGCTGGTGTCCCTATGCCTCTCAAGTATATTCTTCCCATCTGTCTTTAGCAACTTTTCAGATAAGAATTTTACAGCAACTGTACAAAACATTTTAAGCTGATATAAGTGCAACATCCTCTACATGGACTTTGTAATTCTAAAGTTGTGGTAGATTGTTGGCTGGCTAATACCAAAGAGATGTATTTGGCACTTGCCTCAGTTGGACATATACTAACCTTTATAAATCCTCAATACCAATGCGGTCCCTACCTGGTACATAAATAGATATTGATTGTTTAGCTGAAGTAAACCAAACTGAGTAACACCTCAGGATGCCAATCTGAGTCACTGAAGATGCAATTTTAGATTTCTTTTTCTTTCACAGCCTTAAACTTTGCTTTCAAAGGCTTCTGCTAATGGTGCTAGACTACTACATGAGGGCATACTGATTCAAGAAGGTCTCATTTTGATAAATTAATCTGTTTGGTGTTTTCTTCTGGGATCTATTTATTCTTATGATTTGATCCAAATTCGTATATTCACTAGGAGGAGAGGTTTTAAAAGTGCCATGTACCCTACTGAGTACTTCATTAAATATTAAGCATATATTAATGGAATTAAACATTAAACTGATTCCAGAAAATTAAAATAAGCAAAGTCATCATTTGGTTTTGTACTTTAAAGCATATCTATGTAATTACAGGAAAGACTTTGGGCAAGGAAAGCTTTTAGCTTTGGGAGAGAAGTTGTAGTAAAGTCTCTGATGTAAAGATACAAACGTTTCCCACAGAAATGTGTACTAAGTCTTGGGGATTAAATGCCAAAACTTTAGTTCTGTTAAGAACTATCAGTGAGGCATTCTATCCAAATGGACAAAAACTAAAAGTTAGAATTTTCCCTTTCTGAACCAGTACCTTTCATATCTTCTCTAGAATCCAAGTGGATGAAGAAACCGCCTAATGAAACTTAAACTTTCATATTTGCTTAAAGATGGCTATTGCAGGGTTTAATATGTCAAAGTGTGAGTGAAAGGAAAAAAGAATTAACCTAAGCTATTCTCACTTGTGTAGACCTTATTTGAACAGCTAGCATCACTGGTTAAAAGTTGTCAGAACTGTCAGATCTGATAGCCAGGACTGGCCTTAACTTAGAATAAACCAGCCAGCCATTAAATTTTAATTAAGTCTCTGTAGCAGAAAATAAGACTTTGGGTGGGAAACAGGCTTTGGGGGTTCCATATGTTCATGGGGTTGCTTTGTATTCATGGAAGCATTGGAAATAATTGCAGCTGATGTGGACATTTAACTAGAGCATTAAAAGAATTTTGTCATCTGACTTCTGCCAAACATTTGACATAACTACAAAATGATCTTTGAATTATGCACACCTTTATAGTTTGTTCTCCTGGGAGAGGCTTTCATCCAAAATTGCTGTCTCTCCTGAATTCAGGCCAGCTCTTTCTCTTTTAGTTTCCTGTCACAAGTAATAAATGAAAAGTAAACCATTCCATTCTTCTTGCAAAAACACCAAGAACACGGAGGTAATGTTTTTACCCCAAGTCCAAACAGGCAGGCGGAGGCCAATTATAGCTGTCAGAGGCAAGCTGGACTCCGTTGATGCAGGTAATAAGATCTGCCTAACACTCACCATCTGCACCTTCGTAGCACCAGTTGCTATCAAATTACATTTCCCATAAAGAAATTAAAGAAAAATCGAATCACACACCATATGTAGATCCCTCTCCCTTGGTGTTATTTACATTTGCCTTTGCCATCGTGACTATTGGGAGAAAGGATACTTGTGACCTGCTCTACTACTAAGTTATGGATCGATGACTCCACTACTGTACTATGTATGGCCTTATGCCAGTAATGCCACCTTCACATATTAAGTTAATGTCTTATCATTACCTTGGGAACGGGTAGGGTGGCATAGGTTCGGCAAACCGTTTCTTCTTATTCTTCAGTACAGAAGAAGATTGCATTTTAAAAAAACAAAAGGAGAGGAGAGAAAAGGAAAGAAAATGCATGCAAGTTGGAATTCCTATCACAAATATTTCTCATCTGAGCAAAAGCGGTGCTGTGGATACAGGAAACAGGGAGGTGATAGCTTTCATTAACAGCAGGTCCCTGAAAAGATACAGAAATTTCTTTTTTAGCTATAAGGTTGAGATTTACAGTAGTCAGGAGAGGAGTGTTACAAGTGTGTGAATTGGAAAAGTGCTTAAAAACCAAGATTAATCTCTTCATTGTCCCTATTTGTCTGGTTTATTGATCTTTAACCTCTCCCAGTAAATTGGCTCTTTGCATACATTTACATGCTATAATTCCTTCTATCTTTTTTTTAAGATTTATTTATTTATACAAGAGCTGGGGTACAGGCCAGAAGCGCAGGCAGGTGAGATAATTCACCAGAGACAGAGTGGGGAGCAGAACAGGCAGACAGACTGAAAATACTGCTGAGGGGAGCAGTGGGTGAGGCAGGAGAGGTCTGCCGCACCATGTGGGTATCTCCCTGGCTGGCCGGGAATCGAACCCACGCTGCAGAGGCTGCGGGCAGCTTCACAGTGCTACCCTCAACCATCTGTGCCACCAGGAAGGCCCTATAATTCCTTCTATCTTAAAAAAAAAAATAGTGATCAGGTCATCTCAAGCCCCCATTCTGCTATTGGATTATGTGTCTCCTGTCTTTCATCATTACGGTTTTGAAAGTCTCCACCAGCTCACTGCTGTTAGTACCTCAGTTCACCAAATCTCTTCTCATTTATTTTTCACATTCCATTAAACTGAGACATCCCCAATTCAATGCAGACACTTTAGCCATAATGTTCTCTTTCTTTCACCAAATTTTATTACTCCTTTGTTTTTTAAATCTAGCTAGATTCACTGCCACATTAGTATTCTTTCATGCTTTTCCTTTTACCGCTTGTTCTCTTCTTAGTGTGTCTAGTTGACCTTTTTTTCCCCTCATCCTCACTTTGGAACCTTAGTACAGAACCTTATCACTTTTTCTCTATATTACTTAAAGGCTCTTCTAATTAATATTCTTTACTTGTCTGCTGAATGTTCAACCCTTCTATATTTTTGCTGTTGCTACTATAGCCTTATACAACACTTATTTCTTCTCTTTTGCCTTATTAAAATACTAAAATAATTGTGGATAAAATCCAAACTTTCTTATGCTTTTGTTTTCCTTGAGAACTCCTTCCTAGCCTCAATGGATAGTCAGCTATACACACAAATCTATACCAATTTGTTTCCAAGTTACCTGACTGTTGAATTCTCCTCATTATACCTTAAATATTCTTTTCTATCTTCTAGTAAAGCCCTTATTCTGTGTATTCACCTGCGAACTGCTACCCATAATTAAGACATATTTCAAATCTTATCTTCCTGGAAAATTAACCAGACAGCATATGCAGACAGTTCAATAACCCTCTTCATGCTTTCATTGTATCCTGTACATGTCTCTATAGTCACTTATTATATGATTTTGCTGTGTCTGTATTCTGTCACTAGCTGAATCTCCTTCTAGTAGTAGATGGTGATTTTTATTCATGCATCCCCAGTATTTGGAACAGGAAAGGTCAGATATCTGTCACTTGATAAAAAAATGCAAGGAAGAGAGGACAAAATCAAAGAAAGGAAGGAAAAGAGGGAGCAAGATAGGGAAATGTGTGTTGTTTTGCCAGGCTGGCATCCATCTAGTTGTTTATTTACCCTTCTGGTAGTAGATTCCTTAAGAACCTACCTCTCCTACTCTTAGTCTATGTGATTCAGGTGAATTTAATTTCAAACTTGGCTTCAAGGCTGGACATATGGATTTTGAAAATGTGAGTATTAACTTTGCCTGCCAATTCTGAATTTGGAAGCTTTGAAAGCTCAAATATTTCAGAAATAGAAAAGATTTGATGTATGTTTTCCAAAAATATGTCATATTGGAAGTGAAATTGTATATTGCTGTAGTACACAAATCAACAAAGCTAAGACATCTACTAAATATCCAGCAGGTGTTATGTCCCAAAAGTCTAATCTATGAATCATTTCATTGTTGTATAAAGTAATTTATCCATATAAATTAGTCCTTAGATGCAAGTTTATATGCTGTTTGTAAAAATATACTTCAACTACTGCCTAGAACATCTTTATGCATATCCTATATGTTGACACCCTGTTGTTGTTCATGGCAGAGAAGCTATTCTTAACTAATTTTTTTCCCTTTTGATCAGTCAAAATCGTTCCTGAGATGTCCCAGGAATTCATATTTCCTCACTAGAGTTCTCATTTCTACAATCATCTTATTTTTCTCATACCAGCTCCTAGACAAAAACAGGGTATACCCCACTTCTTCACACTCTCTTTATCCACCAACACAGAGGTGGCAAGTTGACAAAGCCAAAAACTGCATCCAGCCCACAGATGTATCTTTCAAAAGCCAAATTATGATCTGAAAATTTAACATGAAAGCTAAATTCTAGCTTCTCTTGAAAAATAATTTCCAATAAAACTAGAGCCCAAGCTCTTACATAGTAACTGCTGTGTGTTGAGTTATTTCCCCCTCAACTATACATTGAAGTTCTTACCCTTAGTACTTATGAATGTGATGTTGTTGGGAAGCTAAGACTTTGCAGATGTAAGCAAGTTAAAATTAGGTAAAATGGATCAATGATGATGATATTTTAAGAAGAAGGAAAATTAAACACTGGGACACAGATACCTAGAAGAGAACATGTAATGAATACACCACACACACACACACACACATACGGCAAATGCAATTGTGGCAGAGATTGGAGTAATATGTCTACAACCAATGACCCCCAAGTATTACTGGCTAGGAAGAGACAAGAAAGGATTTTCTCCGAGACTTTTCAGAGAGAGCATTTTTTGCCAATAGCTTTATTTAGAATTTCTCACCTCCAGAACTGTGAGATACATTCTATTGTTTTAAGCCACTTAGTTTGTGGTACATTTTTGTGCAGCTCTAGGATATTAAGACAGTAACAATGGGCTCACAATGAAGAAAACCTACCCCCTTTAGATGGGGCTTTTGATCTTATTGGAGAAGTTAATAATAATCCCTGTTACCCTCTTATGGCTTCTGAGTCACCAAGGCTAAGTGTCCATTGCCATTTGTCATCTTACAGCCAATTTCCATTATTCATATTATGTCTTTGGACTCTGTAAGGCTTTAACTTTGTGATACCTTACTACTTGTATTTTAATACATTCTCCTTTATTTTAGTTGTGTTTTTCCTTTACTACAATTCTGTCATCACTGCTTCTGCTATTCTTGGTGTAGTTGTTGACATTTTGGATATTGACTTCATTTTGAGGGAAAAAAAGAAAAAAAATATGTAGGCCTTCACCTAGATATTGATATTTTGTGTTGAATAATTATTTGTTAGGGGGACAGTCCTATGCCTTGTAAGTTATTTATTGGCATCTCAAGCCTTTACTCAACAGGCACTAGAAGCACAACCAGAATTGTGTCAATCATCAGTGACTCTAGATAATTCAAATGTTATGTATTACAGGCAAGAGGACCAGGGGAGAGGGAGGCAGGGGAGAGGAATGACAAAAGCTCCCTCCCTGAGAACACTGTCCTAGGCTATTTTTCCTATCCACTCTCATAAAAATAAACACAGTATCACACTGTGCCAAATGTTTCAACTTAACAAATGGCTCTCAGAATAATTCACATGGCTCAATTATGCCAATATACTTTTGTCACATTTTGTGATCTAGCTGTAGGAATTTTCTTCCCTTGGTCTTTGACAAAGAGTGTTAGTTGCTTTTCAGTATGCCTTGAGCTATTCTTCCTTAATTAGAAGAAAACTAACATTTATTTGGGCACACTGCCATGTAGATAAACAAAAATTTCATTCCCTAGCTGAGTGTAGCCAGCAAGCATATATGAATAGATGTTGGTCAATGAGATATGAGCAAGAATCCTGGGGAAAAGTCTCAAAAAAAAAATTAAAGAGAGTACCTAATCTTATTCAGTTCCTTTTTGTGTTCTGCTGCCTGGAATTTGAATGTAATGGTTGGAGCTACAGTAGCCATCTTTAGGCAATTTACTAAAACTGAAGGGGAAACAAATGGAAAAGTCTGGGTCCCTAAAACAGAGGAGTTCTATATTGTAAGAACTGCCTCCCATAGGACTTTAATTCAAGAGAGAACAATATTATTTTTATTTAATTTTTTTTGTGGGGCCCTCGCCGGTGGCCGGGGAACAAACCAATGCTGCAGAGGCTGTGGGCAGCCCCGCAGCCCAGCGCCCAACCTCTGCGCCACTAGGGGAGGCCCAATATTATTTTGTTTTGTTGATACCACTCTTATTTTAGATTTTTTGCCATGCAAAAGCTTGTTTTCTAGCATTTACAGAGCCCATTCTAATTCTGAGAAGCTCTCCCAAAATTTATTCAGTGACAATTTGCATTATTTTAATATTGGTGCATACATAGCTTTTTTTTTAAGAATTCAAATGACTGTTATTTTTTAACATATGCACCCCTATGTTTATAGCAGCACTATTTACAATAGCTAAGCTATGGAAACAACCCAAATACCCCAATGTAAGTGACTGGATCAAGAAGATATGGTACATATACACAATGGAATATTACTCAGCAATCAAAAAAGATAAACTCATGCAATTTGCAGCAACATGGATGGAGCTGGAAGGGATCATGCTCAGCGAAATAAGCCAGAAAGAAAATGAAAAATACCAGGTCTCACTCATAGCAGGAATTTAGAAAACCTAAATAAGGGGCCAGGAAAAAACCTAATTATAATAAAGCAAAACTTAAAATCAACAAGCAACTATAAACCAGAGACATATTATGGGGCGGCAGGGGTGGTGTGAGGGAGGAAAGAGCAGGATCAAAACAAGGGGGTGGGAATTGTATGGGGACTATAACCAAGATGAAAATGCATACATTGTGCAAAAATGAAAAATGATGTAAAAAATGTATAAAATAAATAAATAAAAATAAAAGAAATAATAATATAAACTTAGTAAGAATGTGTTAGATCAGAAATGATGCACATAAAACACCTCACACACTGGCTGTATGATGGTTTTGTTGCTATAATTATGAGGATAACTATAACCATTGTGATTATTATGAAATCTGAGGATATCTTTATTTCACATTATTCTATCCTATGATTTTAATGGTCTTTCAAGAATCCTTCTTAGGGGGCTAGGATATCTGACTGAATGAAACCTACATACTTCATTTAACTTTTTTGTCATATTAAGTATAATATCAAGCATATTAGCACTTGTTTATTTTAAAGATTTATTTGTGCATACAAGAACTGGAGTACAGGTCAGAAGTTATCTGCAGCCACTGCAGCACAAGTTTGATCCCTGTCCAGGGAGCTAACCCACATATGGCTCAGCAGACCTCTCTTGTCTTGCCCGCTGCTCCCCTCAGCAGTAGATCTGCCTGTTTTTCTTCCCACTCTGTGTCTGGTGAATCCTTTCACAGGGCTAACAATGTCAATGAGGTAATTTACTTTTTTTTAAGATTTATTTTATTTATTTATGCATACATGAACTGAGGTGTAGACCAGAGGTGCAGGGGGTGAAAGGATTCACCAGACAAAGAGTAGGAAGCAAAATAAGCAGATCTACTGAAGGGACCAGCAGGCAAGACAGGAGAGGTCTGCTGGACAGGGATCGAACTTGTACTGCAGTGGCTGCAGATAACTTCATAGTGCTGAGAGTTAACACCTTGTGCCACCACAGAGGCCCCAGCACTTGTTTTTTTAAATGCTTACTTTGGTAAAAAAAAAAAAAAAAAAAAAAAAAAAGTTAAAATTTTGGTCTTTCAAATTTGAATATAATTATTTCCTTTAAACCACTAGATCTGAAATCTAGTATCAACAATGATTTTTTGAAACTCAGTATCGCTCCTAGAGATTTTTATTTGATCATAATGGGGCACAATCTCAGCACTGGGATTTTTTTTTAACTTTCTGAGTGATTGAAATTCACAGCAAAGTTTGAGAGTCACTGCTATAAAAAAAATAATAGGACAGGAACTTTGCCTATAATTTTTTTACAGTTATCAGAACAGGGACCTGACCCTGTTCAGCACCCCAGGTTGCCTGGGTGTTTATCAAATTAATTATAGTATTTCTATATTTTTATCATATTCTTACCTTCTGATAATCTCTTTCCTTCAATCATTGACCATTCCAAAATAAGAGAAGTAATTATTATTCGATTTAAAAAACATTTATATATAAACCCTTATAGGAACAGCTGGAAAGAGGACATTATTAAAATGACTTGGCATCAGAATGGATTCCTCTGGCATTTTTAGCCACATGCTTGGCTCCCAGCCCATTATTTTTTCTTACCTCTAGCTTGATCTTTGTTACCACCACTGCCACCATGGTTTTTTCATACTAAACTGATAGGGATATAGGAAAAAAATGAAAAAATAAATTACCATCTTTTGTACCTTGTAAACTGCCTCTTAACAAGTTGTTAGATGAAATAAAACCATACAGAAGAAGATAATATTCTATTTTTAATAGCTCTTGATATTTTTAAATATCTGTTTCTATAAGACATGCATTTATCGAACCATTTCCTTGAAAACTCAACTTGCCAAAATATTACAGCTTATAACAAGTAAAAAATCATTTTGTATGCCTGGAGGTTAGATGATTTTAAAACACATAGAAAGCATATTATTCCTGTCCTAAGTGGATATTATGATCTAGGATTTGAAAGAAAACTATATATACATCTCTCCAGTTGATGAATTGATGATATCAAACGGGTTTTGAAGAGGTTCAGTTATATAATAGAAAATAGAATTTGAAAATTGAATACAAACATTTTGATTTGAAAAGGTGAAGAGAAGAGTAATATGCCTTTAACTTGGTTGTAAATACATTTTATCTTTTGAAGGGGAAACATTCATAGAAAGTACATTGAACAGGCTTGCTTATAACAGGGAAACACTCATGATAACACTCTCACAGATCAAGAAAATAAATGTTGTCAGCACCCAGAGTCCTCTCCTGTCATTTCTCAATCCCTACCTTTCCCTCCTGCAAAAGGTAAACACTGTCCTGAATTTATAGTAAATATTCTCTATTTTTATAGATTTACTAATCAAACATAGATCCATAAGCAATAGAATTAGTTCTGAATTACAAAAAAAAGTAAATTTTATCTAAATGAAACTATAAAATATATGTTCATTTGGATTCAATCTCTCTTTTTTAGGATTTTATTTTATTTATTTATGCATATAAGAGCTGGGGTGCAGACCAGAGGCACGGGGAGGTGAGCAGGTTCACTGGAGACAGAGTGGGATGCTGAGCAGGTAGATAGATGTACTGAAATACACTGCTAAGGGGAGCAGCGGACAGGACAACACAGGAGAGGTCTGCTGTGCCATGTGGGTTAGCTCCCTGGCTGGTATCAAATTCATGCTGCAGTGGATGCAGAAAGCTTCATAATGCTAAGACTTAACCCCTTACACCACCAGGGAGGCCCTAGACCCAGTCTCTTTCAATCTATATTGTATTTGTGAGATTCAGTCATATGATTTCTGTTGTAGTTATAGTTCAGTTAATATTAATGCTATGTATTAGCCCATCATGTTAATGTGTAAACTTTATCCATTTTACCCTGAATATATATTTGATTGTATTCAGCTTGAGGATGTGATAAATAAAACTGCAGACATTCTTGTGTCTTTAGAGCATACAAGCAAGGTTGGAATGACTATTGAGGGGCCCAATATGCTGGAACTATGGGGATGACTAACAGATGAGCAACTAGCAAGTATGTTGCTTAATTTATATAAGAATGAATACATAGGAAGCCAAGAACATTTCTACCACCTAACAATAAAAGTCACAATTTCTTACTGAGCTTCCACATGTGAATTAATTCTCAGACCCCAAAACAACTGACTGGAGGAAAGCTTGGTTCTTATGATCAGGACACAGCAATAGCATGCACATATCTAAGATAATGATTCTGAGCCCTTTCTCAAAGCAACATCTGTAAATTTGCTCACATTACCACCGATTGGGAAAAGAGGCATGCTAAAACATTTTTAGGAATTTTTGAAAAAGATTTGAAGCTGAGGTTGATTCCCATGGACCTGAAATATCATCATAGTTTATTAATGAGTGTGGAGGTTTATGTGAGAGCAAGTAATAAGTTGTGTATGGACCCAGATCCACTGCACAATGGGTTGGCTAAGTCCACAGACTGAACTGGTGATCATGTCCTGGGTTCCTGAATATAGAATTGTAAGGCACATCACATGATAGTTGGGAGAATCATAAACTGTTCCTTAACCTTTAATAGCTGTCATAAGTGGGAAATTCAGAGTAGGAGCTGCTAAAATACCATCCTCCACTGAAATAAAAAATAATAGCAGTATCCATCCCAGAGAAGTTATAGAGATTAGGGTCACCTTTGAAGATCTAAAGTATGTAAGGGTAAATCTTCTTTATATACCCATTTAATGTACCAGTCTGACTTCTCCAGGAAATAGCAGATGCAGGGTGATACAGTAGATTACTTCAAACTTGACAGATTAATAGCTTCTTTACAAATGAGCTGCTAGATGTACTATCTTAGCTATGCTAAAATAATATAGTCACAGATACATAGTCAATGATCTGGCAAGTGCATTCTTTTTCATGTCTATAAGGAATGCAAAACAAATATTTTACATTCACCTGGGATAGGTAAGGCATGTACCTATTATCTTACATGAGTATTGTATTAATTCCTTTGGTCTTTGTTATCATCTTGTCCAAAGGTACTTGGACCACTTTGACATTCTACATGACATTTTCCCTACCCCATTCTAATGAGTTCAAGAAATCAGGCCAAATGAATACGAAGTGACAAATATATTGGAGACTGTGATACAAAAATACAAGTACTTCTGTCACTTTGGACATATGACCCAAGGAGACCTTCTGCTATAAGAGGGATCTATGATGAGAAAAGAAGTTTTGTAGAGTTTATTACCAACCCTAGGAGAATTGCAACATACAACCCTAGAGTTCTGGAGAAACAGAAACCAATGTATAAACCAATTAAAAAATAGCTGTTGGTATGATACTGGGCCTTGGTAAAAATGGATTTCTGACTAGGGGTCATCAAGTGACAATGCATCTCACCTTGAGCTGAATTCTTTCAGACTCATCAAGTCATATAATCAGGTGGACCCAGCAGGAATCCATCATAAAATGAAAGTGGTTCATATCAAATCAATGAAACAGGGCTGAGTGCACACAGAAATTGCATGGGCAGGTAATCTAGATCTTCATATCATGTGCCCCTTCTGTACTAGAATATCTCCTTTGGCTCATCTCTATTGCCTCTAACAGGAGAGATACTGTCAGTGTGGTAGAAAAGCAGAATAATGAATCTCAAAGACATCCACTTTCTAATCCTCAGAATCTGTGGCAATATTAGCTTATGGTATAGTGGGTTGTACAGTGTTCCATAAAAAATCCATCTACTTAGAGCCTTAACAGATGATTTTATATGGAAATAAAATCCTCATATAAGTAACTAAGGTAAGGACTGAGATGAAATAATATTGGGTTACAGTGGAATCTAAATCCAATCAAAATGTCTTTATAACAGACAGAAAAAGATAATCAGTGGTGCAGAGAAAAGGGTAATATAAAGATGAAGGCAGAGATTGGAATGATGTATCTACATGCCAAAGAAAGCAAAGATTGCCAACAACCAATAGTAGCTAAAAGAGAGGCATAAAATGATTTCTTCCTCAGAGTCTCCAGAGAGACTCTATTGGTAAATACCTTGATTTTAGACTTTCAACCTCCTAAACTGTGATATAATACATTTCCATTGTTGTAAATTAACCAGTTTGTGATAATTTATAGAAAATTAATACATGTAACCAAAGGTAATTGATCAAATTGGGGTTGCTGCCCAGGTAATCTTGAGATAGATACATCATATTATATATACCATGGGATTCCATTATTATCACAAGGATCCTAAAAAATAGGAAATGGTAGCAGATTAAGAGAACCTAAGAGACGACAGCATGAGGAAGAACAGGCCACATGATGATAGATTGGAAGATAGTGGAACAAATCTAAGAACCAAGGAAAGCAGAGTCCCTCTACAAGCTGAAAAGCCCATTAGTTAATAGAAGCAGACAACATTGTAATAGACCTTGCAAGGGAATAAGTACCTTTGTCCCACTCTGATTAGTGCTTTCATTGACAACGTCAATCAGAATCATAAGACATGTGAGTCTGGTTAATGTTGACCCTGTGGTCAGACTCCTGAGGCAAAGAACAGGGTGGAAAATATTGGAGAATGGATTAGTAGAGGCAAATTCAATAAAGGCTTTAGTACCATTCAAGGCATTCAGAAGTTCTGTCAGAAATATAGGGATAATGTATAAATATATATTTTATGAATACTTCTTAATTGTATATTTAGTTTAATGTAAGACATCAAAGTTATATGATTACACTATTTAGTTAAATATGTGACTATTAAATACCACCTGATAGGTACTCTTCTTTGAGTCCTGAGGATGGTGGTAATTAAACACAACAGAAAGAAAAAAAGCTTGCTTCATGGAGATTTCACATGTCATGTCCCAAGTATATGTGACAGCTCTAAATGTCTAAATGGCTGGTTATATGCCCAAGATGCATTCAAACTAATTTCAGATCTCATGAACAAACCTGCCTTTATATGGTTTGTTGATTTACAAAACGCCACTTATGAGACAAAATAGATAATAGATAAATTTATTTAAAAGTTGTATGTGGAGGGCCTTCATGGTGGGCAGGGGTTAAAGTCACAGCACTATCAAGCTATCTATTGCCAGCCACAGTGACATAAGTTCAATCCCCAGCCAGGGAGCTAACCCACTTATAGCACAGCAGATCCCTCCTGTTTCACCTGCTGCTCCCCTCAGCAGTGTATTTCAATATATCCACCTATTCTGCTACCCACTCTGTCTCTGGTGAATACTTCCCCTCACCCCCACACCTCTGGCCTATACTCCAGTTCTGGTATGCATAAACAAATAAAAAATAAATCTTAAAGAAATGTCGCATGTGGAAACAAAAAAAAATGCTAGACTTTATAGTAATTAGTTGTACCCATCCTTGTTGTGTTTCCTAACTAGATGAATAGACATAAATTTATGTCTGTATCTGTGCCCTCAATGCTGTAGGTCAAGAGAATATGATTGTGCTTCAATACAAATAAATTCCATAGATGCAGAGCACTTCCACTTCAACTAAACTCCAGTCAAACTTCAGACTGGTTTAGTCCCATGAATTGATGAGGATCTTTGTACTGTGAAAATTAGGTATTAAGTTCCTAAATTTTAATGCTCACTGTAGTCTCTCTAGATTATTTGTTGATAGAATAGATCCAAAGGAGATATAAATTTTCTCAAATACAAAATATGACAATTGCATTAATTTATTTATCATTTCAAAGTATTAATTTTTGTTGTCTTATAAATATGTTAGCTGTTTTTATAGAGCTAAATTAATTCTTCATTTCCCTACATATTTTCCTAAATCTTATCAAGGTATTCAAGGTCAGTAAATATTTATTATTCAAAATTCCAAAATTCAATGTAAAAAAGATACTTAGTATCAGAATAAATCTTTATTGATCAGATATTAGGTACAGACATTCATTATCAATTATTTTCAGCCAGTCTAATTATTATCATTGTAAATCAACTACTTAAGAAAGCAGTATGTTAGGTACTATGGGGAGAGGGAGATATATAGGGTATAGATAATGTCCTTCCAAAGTTTCTGAAAAAACTAACTTAAAGCTAAGTGTAATTCTGCCATTTCTACACAATGGATTTAAAATATCAACTGTATTTTAAGAAGTCATAAATCAGGAGCAATAAAAATTTGAGCTGATTCCTGCAGAATAAGGTTTTGTTTGTGTTTTTATCTGTTTGTCTAGAATGGGTGAAGAAAGCATTTCAGGAAGAGAAAATGACAGAACAGCAAAGCACATATTACAAAGTATGGGAGACTTTGGTGACCCAATTTTTTTTTTTTGCCTGGACAAATAAATCTGTTTGATTTTGTGCACTAGCAAGAGATTCTGAGGAAAATTTTCAAGATCATATTCTCCCTATTATTCTTTATAATATTTGAAGTTGTGTTTGGTTGCTTCTTCTTAAAAACAGATTGTATATCATGAGATCAATGCTTGAAGCAATTCAAAGTAATTTTTAAGGAATCTGATGAACTATAGTATGTTAGCTATTTAATTTTAAAACCTATCCATGTCTACTTATCAAAAAATCTATAATTTTTTAAAGATTTATTCCCCATCCTCAGAAAATTTCCCTCTTCTTATTTTCTGCTTCTATACCCATTTGTTTGATTTTGTGACAACCAAAAGGTACAATAATTTCATAATTTACATGCAATTAATATTGCTTTACTTTGAAATATTGAGTTATCATACAATAAAGTTACATAACAGGTCACAGTTGCCTTTTTCCCTTGAATGTCCAAAGCATAAAGTTAACTTTGATGCTCAATGAAAGGAATTACATTAAGCTAAATAATCAGTGTGTTGTATCTCCCATGTATAATTTCTGCATATTTGTGAACGTCTCTAGGTGGTAAAGTTAAGAGATAGTTGAGACATCACTCTACTAATTGTAGAAACAAAGAAGTGGAATCAGAGAAAGCTATTTGTTAGAACAAATAACTTTGTAAAAATTGTAACTTAACTATTTACAGTGATATGCTGCCCATTTATTCTCTCACAACAACTTACTGGAGGAATTTGCAAATATATTTTAAAACTTTAATTGAATTCTTATTCACTGTAAAAGTAATGACTTTTACATTTGGCTCTTAAAGTTACCCAGACTAACATCTGAAGTTTTATGTATAATTATACACGGCAGTATATTGGCATCAGCCGATATATATTCTCATTTCCCAAATATAGTTAGGTTTTCTGATTAGCAAATCATGGACTACTTAATCCTTTTCAGTTCATTTCATGATTGACAAAGCAGCAAAAATACTGTTCTTATCAATTGAGTCAGCATGTGGTTAACTTTTGGCTGATTGACTTTTGACATTCAGATTTGGTGAAAATAGTAGGAAAATCATTATGCCAATCTGATGTAAATGAAGGAATGAAGGAAAGTGAGACTGGAGATGATAATCTAGGTGAGAGGAAGTTTTGTGTGCATGTTAATTTGATTTGTGTCTTAAAGTAACAGGATTTGAGAGACATTTGATGTCCAAGTGCCCCTGAAATGTAAGGGATCACTTAAACATCTTATAAAAATGTGCTTGTCAGAATATTTTTCCTTCAGAACTAGGTGAGAATCAGTATAGAATTAGATGAGCATGTATATACTTTCTTGAGGCCTTTGCATTTTACAAAGGACTGAAACTCTATGGTGGAAATTGCAGATATCAAACACAAATTATTCAAGAATTTTTTGAGTCACCTTCCAGTTGAGCATGGCCATGAAGCACAGATTTCATTAATGAGTTTATAAGGCATAATTTTCCAGGTGGGATTTCTAAGACTAGAAAACTTTTTTTTTTAATTAAAAAGAAAAGAGGGCAGATTTAACTGGTTTGCCCATTTCTTCCTTTTTGCCCTTTTTTGTCCCTTTTGTCCTAACTCATCCTTCCTGGAAAATGGATTAGAAGACTCAAAGAACAGTAGCTGTTTTACAACCATTGGGAAAATAAAAAGAAAAATAATAAAGCATGAGATAGGATAACCCTACATTTATAATGGTATGTGCTTGAGCTGTGTGCCTTACATAGCACTTCCTAGCAACAACTTTTTATGGCATAAGACTGAGAGACATCTATCTAAGTCAACACACAGTATAGGATTTTCTGTTGCTTGCATCCAAGTGAAGTTCTAACACACTTTCACTCAGCCATCCATGCAGAGAGCTGTCTACTCCATCACTTACCAACCTTGTTTCAATGTCAAGACAGATGAGATAACCTTAACATTCCAGGAGAATGACATTGTCACATTGTTTAACACTGAGGCCATTGTTAGAAGGTCTTTGTAAAATGAAGGATTCTAGAAATATCCTCAATGATTATGGAAATTTATTTAACATAAAAAATGTCACACATGAACAAAATAATGCCCAAGGTAGTTTCTTTCATGTGCTATTTAAACAATCATTTAGAATAAAGAATTCCCATCTGTATAATGTCTTTTTGTCTTCTAGTTTTATTTTTAGCATGTTTCATAATGTAGTGTCTGCAAGGATAAGGTAGGAGAAACCCTAATTTGGCCCATAATGGTGCATGACAAAATATCATGAAACAAAAGTAAAAAGAATTCAAAGAAGAATTTCTTGACCTGAATTCATTCTTTAGATTATGGTTGACAGCATAATGAGAAATGACAGTAAAAAATGATCTGCCAGGGAAAATGATACAGTATTATTTGCAGCTCTGTGGCATTATGCTATGAAATAATAATTTAGATAAAAATGGTAAGAAATTAAATTTTTAAAAATACAGTAAGAAGAAAGTATGTAGTGGAGGAGAATTATTTCCATTGCTTAAGTTTATGTTAATGACTAATTCAATAGAACCACAGTTTATTATTTAGATTATATCCTATATAAAATACATTAATGGTATTCAGCAAAATAATTTAATGCAGAAAACTTGAAATAAAATATTAGTATCATATAGTTTCATAATCATATTTTGTTCAACAAGAGGCAGAATATTCAGTTGGAACAAATTAGAACAAGAGAAATGGAAATTTGTCTTTGAAAAGATTAAATATGTCCACATTGGATAAAAGCATCTCAAAAGAATTTCAAGATCCAAAGTGCTGTAAAACATTACTAAAATCTGCTTGAATGTGCAGTATGGCTTAGATATGCAGTGTTGGTTAAAAAGAAACATTCAAATTAGTTATCAAATTTAGAAATTTAACAGATTTGGAAGAGGGAGTCTGTTTTAGCAGTTAGTAAGGGCATGAGACTCACATATTAGTTATAAGACTGGGAAATGAAGTGAACTGAACTTACTTGGTGACCTGAAGCAGATCTCCTTTCTATCTGTTTCCTTTGCTGTAGTAGTGAGCTGAGAGAGTCTTTAATTTCCTTACCTGCCTCACTACATGGGCAGGAAGTTCCCGAAGTTCCCTTCAAAGTCATTGCAGAGAAGGTTGTAAAGAAGGCACTAAAAACAAATATTAATGCACATGTAATTGTAAGTTTAAGCCCTATGTTTTACTGTTATAGTTACAGCCATTTGGCAACTTCAGTGATCTGATTTATAGCCAAGCACAACTATTTAATAGTAAATATACATTTTAACTTAGCAGCTTCAAGATAGAATTGATTTTAATTTACCAATAAGTATTTTATTTGCTCTACACACATGCTTATTCTTCTTTATAATGCTATTAAAATGGGTGTCCATTTGTAGTCAATTATTTGTCAACACCTTTATAATGGCAACCATATGATATAATTATATAACAATATGAATGAAACATATCTGTTTACTTAGACATAGAATCCTACTGATAGAAGTAAGACAGTCCTTTCATCATGTGGAGTGGGAATATTGGTTTGGGTCATTGGTGGTGCTATTTTAAATGGTTATCGGATAGTGTAATAATAGTAGTATGTTACACTCACAATTTCCTTCCTTCCTCCCTCCCTCCCACCTCCCCATTTCATCTCTCCTTTCTGTCTCCATTTCCTCTTTATATTTCTTATCTGTCCTGACTCAATTTGAGCCGTCTGTTCTGCTTGCTTCTCTTGCTTTCTTTCATTTATCCAGCCTCTCTTCTCACACATCCATTCATACATTTATCCTACATGCTTTCTTCTTTTTTTTTTTTCTGTTAAGAAATATTTACTGGACGCTTACTATGTGCCAGATGACATATCTAATATTAGGAATCCTGAAATAACACTACTCCAAAGAAATGAATGTTTGTCTATAAGGAAGAAAAGAAATTTTAAGCTAATCATAAAATCTTAGAAAGATCTATGGGCAAGGAAGGATGAATTGAATAAAGGAGACTCGTGTATACAATGTTCTTTTTCTGTCTTCCATCCCTGTTTTCAGAAATCGCTTGCAGATATCTAGTGCAGTAAATAAATGTCCCCATCACTACCACTGTGGTAGATGTTATCACAACTATTAAGAAGTATTCTCTTTCTGGATCTCAATTATTTCTTTCAGTAGCCCATATTGTCATAAGAAAGTTGGACTAATCACGCCAGATACCCTCTACCTAGGCTCACAAACCCTGCACATTCCAAAGAAAGGTCTGTCTTTAGGACTGGTCCTTGACTTAGTTCCTGTGTATTGGCCTCTGGAACTTTAGAATATCCTGTCTACTGACTCTTTTTGTAGTCCAAGATCTCAGTCCAAACTGCATTAGTTTGACCTTATACAAGGAATATAAACTTAGTAGCTGAGGTCACTTAGCACTTAGTAGCTGAGGTCACCTTAGCACTGCCTATGTGACTTATCTTCAATGAAAACCTTGGACACCAAGTCTCCGGTGAATTGGTTTGGTTGACAATATTTTACATATGATAACATATTGTTTCTAAGAATATTAAATCTGTCTGTATGTGACTGCACTGTGACTGAAAAAAAGAAACAAACAAACCCCAAAACCCTGGAAGCTGGTATCTGGCTCTTTCAAGAGCATTTCTCTTTGCTGATTTTAATGTGTATCTTTTCACTGCAGTAAACTATAACAATGAGAAAACTTTGTGAGTAAGATGTGTTCTCAGAGTGGTCTTGGTGGCCACTAACACTAGAGGAGATACTTGCCCCTTTTATTGCACCCTCTGAAAAATCTACATTGTAACCTGCTTATCTAATACAGTATTATTGTACCAGCTGAGTGAATGTATGGGATCACCATGAGCCATTTCTGAAAGTGAATTCACCTGTACTATGATCTCAGGGCTTTTTAAAATGCAAATTTTTGAATTGTACTCTTCTACTTTGTGTGAATTATATCTCAATGTTGATTTTAAAATTTCTAGATTCTGATACAGACATTCCAAGAACTAGGGACATGTTATTATTAATGAGTTTAAAATTGAGCACAGTTCTAAGTTACCTTATTACAAGATCCTAGTCTTTCTATGGGACATAAATCATAAACACTTGTGTATTCCTTTAATGTTGGTTGCTATTTATTGATTTTTATTGAGATAACATTGGTTTACAGCACTGTGTGTGTGTCAGGTATACAGCTTCATATCTTGACATTTGTATATACCACTCTATGTCTGCCACCAAGGATCTAGTTTCTATCCACTACCACACAATTTAATCCCTCTACCATTCCACACCCCAGTACCCCTTTCCACTCTGAAACCACCATTTTGCTGTCAAAATCTAATGGTTTTTGTTGTGCTTGTTTGCTTCTAGATCAACTTTTCATGCTTTTTCATTTAGGTTGAGCCCAAGAGGCTCCTCAGATCTTTCCACAAATAGACCTTTGTAGCCTCATTACCTGGGCAAAGGATCTAAAATCTGTCACTGGTTTAGAATCTCTCTCACCACTTCTGAGTCAGATCATCCACAGCTACAAGTGGAAAAAAAAAAAAAAGGTGGGGGGAGCTTTTGTGCAGCAAAAGAGAAAAAGAAATCATTCTAAATAACAGGGTAGAGAGAGAACTACTTGGTTAAATGTAGAGGAAGAATATCTAGTTACCAATTGGTGGCATGAAGTGGAGATTCAGTTAGAGGAGCCCACAGAGTTTGGGAAATAATCTGAAGCCTAGACCTGCATCTCTCCAGGGCAAAGTTTTACCAAGTCCTGCCACCACCTGGATACAGCAGAGGAATGGAGGGAGGGGGTCAGACTCAGCTGTTGGCCTCAACAGCTCTAACAGTAGAGGAGAGTGAGCCTGTGTTCATTGCACTCTATTAAAGGCTCCCAAAGTCGCTAATCAACTTTACCCCCTTCCCAACACCCACCTCACTCAGAATGTCAGGAGCAGAGATCAGACCATGATCACCTTTCTGCACAGGCCCAGGCATAGTCAGTTCTAGTTGGGTGACACCTGGGTGTCCGTGGCGGAGTTCAGTCCCTCATCTGCACGGTGTGGCTCCGAAGGACCTGAACATGTTATAAGACCATTTAGACAAACTGTAGTCTTGCCTTCAAAATAAACAAAAAATTAAAAACCCTACTCAATCAACTCAAATATATTTGTAAGTGCTTCTTTAAGTTAACATTGTATTTGGAGTTGGAGAAGTAAACATAATATTATAAAACAAGTTCCATATCAATGAAATATTAAAAGTTATGAGTGAATATTTTTGTCTTATTCCTGATCATAGGAGGGAAATAATTTGTCACTATTAAGCAGGACATTTGAAAAAGGTGTTTCATAGGTGCCTTTTGTTTTGGTAAGGAAATTTCCTGGTATATCTGCCTTAATTAGAGAGATTTTGGATGATAAATTGATATTTCATATTGCCTTTTTTCTATATCAAAAAGATTGTCTCTGTATTTTTAAGTCAATTTGGGGAATTACATTGATTGGTTTTTAAATACTAAACCAACTAAATTTTGTAGAAAAATGCACTCAGTTTTCTAAAATTTGGTTGGGAGGGTTTTTTTTTTAATAGAAAGTTTTAACAACAAATTCAATTTTTCTTTAATAATTATGAGCTATTCAGATTATCTATTTCTTTTTGAGTGACTTCTCTTAATTGAGGATTGTGTGTATTCTGTATAATTTGACATATTTATTGTCATAAAGCTTTTCATAATTTTGAAAATTACTTTTAAATTTCTGAAGGATCTGAAGTATGATTATTCTGCTTTTTTTTTCCAATATTGGTAGTTTGTATGCTTTCTTTTTGTCCTGGTCCACTTGGCTATAAATTTATCCATTTTATTAATCTAAAATAAGCCAGTTGTTGTTTGTATCATTTTTCTTATAATCTCCTGCTTTCTTTTGTATTACTTCTGCTTTTTTTCTTTATTTTTCTTTTCTGTGTGCACATTTTGTAGATTTTTTGGGATTTTTTAGTTTTCTAAGTAATTTAAACATTTTATTTTAAAAATTAAGAGTATTTCTTTCAATAAATTTCTCTTTCAATCCTGCATTCATTGCTTCTCACAAATTTTGATGTGTCTTCCCAACCATTTTGAATTATCTTCTAATTTTACTTGTGACTTCTGTATCAGTTAGGATTCTACCAGGAAAATAACAAAGCAAAATAGATAGATAGAAGATAGACAGATAGATAGAAATGTAGGCAGATATTATAGATAGATTTATTACCAGGAAAAGCAATTAGCTTATGTGATGACTGGCTAGGCAATTTCTACATCTGTAAGGGAGGCCATTAGGAAGGGCAAATTGGAACTCTTAGGCAGGAGTTAAAGCAGATTTTCTCAGGCAGAATTCTTTCTTCTTTAGGAAAGCCTCTTTTCTGTCTTTAGATCATTTAACTGATTTAGTCAGGTCTACACTTGACATATAGGATAATCTTATATAAATATAAACTGATTTTAGACTTTGGTTACATCTATAATAACATGCACATCAGCATTTCAGTCAGTGTTTGATTGAATAAATAAGATTTATAGCTTAGTCAATCTGACAGATAAACTGACCATCACATTGACCATCATAGGCATCCATGGTAATGTTCGGTTGGATGATGGACATTGTTAATTTTGTGGTGCTAGATATTTCTGTATTCCTTTAAGTATGTCTGTCTTTGTTCTGTGGCAAAATTAGTATATCAATATAATCCTTTTGAGACTTGCTTTTGAGTTGGTAAATCAGTATCTACTTAAGGTCTAATTTACTCCTCTATTAATGCAGTAACTTTCTGAAGAATCTAATCAGTGTTCCATGTATTAGTAAGGTTTTTACTTTAGATGTTGGTATAGCAACTATTCCCAGTCCTTTGTAAACTTTGGTAATTGTTCTACCAAATCCTTCCCTCAATTTTTTTCCCTTTGGTTTTGGAGAGTTTCCTCTCATATTTTACAAGGCAGCACTACCACAAAGAGTAGAGCTGACCCTGTGAAGGCATCAGAACTTCCCTTTCCATACAATTCCCTAGTCTCCTTGATTTTTTCTCTGTAAAATCAAGCTGCCTTGATTTCCCTGAAGACTTTGTCTCCTCAATTCAGTCCCAAGATATGAATACAATTTTTAAAAAATAACAAATATGTTTCTTCAAGAAGCAATTAAATTCAATGTATTTCTATGGAAATATGTATTTCCAAGAGGAGCAAAAACTAATCAAGTTAGGTGTAATTAATAAAACAAGTTAAATCACCTGGCTAATGATAACAGTGTATTTGTCCACTAAAAAGTAATTTTTAAGCCTCTGATATATAAATGTTCATACACACTCAGTATTAAAAATTATTATATATGTAACAATTGTCTTATTTTTTATCTATGTGCTAAATTATTAAATTTAGTACATAAATCATATTTTCTTTTTAGGAAAATTCTTATTTACTAGGTTTATAATATTATATACATTTTGGCAGTAAAACTTCACACTTTAGTATATATGTATGCCTCACTGTGCCCAACATACCCAAAAGTTCTACTGCTATTACCACTATCAAACTGACCCCTCTCCCCTTTCCTCCAACCCCATTCTCCTTCCCCTCTGGCAATAACCGTTGCTTCACACAGTCTATGAGATATTTTTCTTGTGTTTTATTAGTTTTCTTTGGTTATTTATATTTCACATGAAAGAAACTATTTGGTAATTGTATTATACTTTCTGACTAGTTCACTTAGCATAAGCAACTTAAGTTCCATCTGTTATGTTGCAAAAGGTAAGATTTCATCTTTAGTAACTGAGTAGTATTTCATTGATTGATGCTGCTATGAACATATAGGTGAAAATATCTTTTTGAATTAGTGTTAAGAATTAATCTTCTGAAATAACCTCACCAATGTATTCTATATTATGTTCCCTTAGACTAGCCTTTTAATCATTTTAAGAAATTTAAATTTCTAGATGCATTTTTACTTTTAAGACTTCAGATCTCTAAATAACTCATAGATCACAGATCAGTTGTTAATGAATGTATTTATATCATATATTTGAGCAGGTTCTTTTCTGCAGAATAGTTAATGTATTTTAGGGAAGGATATGCCAATACCTTGTTCCTGACAGAGTAGACCTTACTACAGTAAGATTCACATATATTCAATGATATGAGCCAAATATTAACTATTTGGTTAAAAACTATAATGTATGTTACCATAAAAGTATCTGAAGAGAAGTGGATAATAGCTATTTGGATTAACACTAACTTATAAAGTATGTTATCTGAAAAGCACACAGATTTTCTGTAGGAATATTTAATTTTAAACCAGACAGGTATAATGAGTACAAGTGTGATTAACCTACTCCATTCTGCATCTTACTGGACATGCCCCAAATACACACAAACTACTAACATGACCTAATCTAAATTAGTGAAATTTCACATTAATGTACTATTACTAATTTGCTAATTTAAAAAATGTAGAGTGCTTATATTGGAAAGCAATGGTTTGTGCTAAGCATTTTATCTTTTCTTTTCAATCTTAAAATTTATTATGGAAAAGAAATGAAACATGCAAACATAGAAAAAATTAAACCAAATCTTCATAAACTCATCAAATGATTCAACCACTTAATGATTTTACACTATTTGCTTTAGCTACTTTCCTATTCTTTGCAGTATTTCAAAACAAATCTCATACCACATCATTTTACAAAAAATACATCTTCTAAAAATTGTATCCAGGCTGAATTGACAAATAATATGTCTCTACCATGTATCTCCTAGAGACTTGGTAATGTATATCAAAAATTCTCAAATGATGTCTTTCTCAAAAAGGAAGAACACTTTACATTTTCAAATGCTTCATGGCCTCTACTATGTAGCTTTCTGTGTATTGTAGTCATCCACAGATCTTACTCACTTCACTACTTTTTTCCCCAAAACCCAAAATTGGAGATTGTATTTATTTTAGGAATGAAACTATGAACAGAAAGCTTAACTATTTTCATAAGTTTTGTTCGAATGGAAATTTCTTTACAGAATTGGTTAGAAGTCAATTTTGTTCCCTGCCCTTTTCACTATTGCATGTTCCACAGAATTATTTTTGTATTAGATTACTTCAAACTTTCTACCCCATGATGTTCTGGAGCCCATATAATATAAGACAAATCAGCCTAACTTGTAACTCTAAAGTTAGATGTTTCTTCAGATAAATATGACCTAATTAGTGAGGAAATGCCATCTCTATAGAAGACCACATTAACGTAGCTTTTATATAAAGTTTTTTTGATTGTTTCTTTTTTTATTAAATAATAAATTTTATTTTTATATTCCCCCATACAGCTGCACATGCCCCATTCTGACCCCAATCCCTCGCCTCCCGGCCCCCACCCCCCAAAAAATGTCTCTGGTTCATAGTTTTTTGTTGATTTTGATTTTCACTTTCTTATTCTTTTTCCTGATCCCTTATTTAAGTTTTCTAGATTCCTGCTATGAGTGAGACCATCCGGTATTTTTCTTTTTCTTTTTGGCTTATTTCGCTGAGCATGATCCCTTCCAGCGCCATCCATGTTGCTGCAAATTGCATGTGTTTATCTTTTTTGAATGCTGAGTAATATTCCATGGTATATATGTACCACATCTTCTTGATCCAGTCATCTATTTTTGGGCATTTGGGCTGTTTCCAAAGCTTAGCTATTGTAAATAGTGCTGCTATAAACATAGGGGTGCAGGTGTTCTTTGGAATTGATGTTTCTGTGTCCTTTGGGTAAATACCTATGAGTGGAATTGCTGGATCATATGGAAGCTCTATGTTTAGTAGGTCCAGAAATCTCCACACAGCTCTCCATAGTGGTTGGACCAGTTTGCACTCCCACCAACAGTGCAGGAGAGTTCCTTTTTCTCCACACCCTCGCCAACATTTGTTGTTGCTAGTTTTTTTAATATGTGCCATTCTCACTGGTGTGAGATGGTATCTCATGGTAGTTTTGATTTGCATTTCCCTGATGACAAGTGATGTTGAACATTTTTTCATATGCCTGTTGGCCATTTGCATTTCCTCTTCAGAGAAGTTTCTTTTTAGCTCTTCTGCCCATTTTTTTTTAAAGATTTATTTATTTGTTTGTTTATTTATACAAGCACTGGGTACAGTCAGAAGCACGGGAGGGTGAAAGAATTCACCAGAGCCAGAGCGGGGAGCAGAGCAGGCAGAAGGACCGAAGGACACTGCTGAGGGGAGCAGCGGGCGGCAGGAGAGGTCTGCGCGCCATGTGGGACCCTCCTCTGGTGGCCGGGAAGCAGCCGGGGATCAAACCGGTGCTGCAGAGGCTGCGGGAAGCTTTGCAACCCAGCGCTCAACCGCTGTGCCACCCGGGAGGCCCTCTTCTGCCCATTTTTTGACTGGGTTATTTTCTTTGTTGTTGTTGAGTCTCATCAGCTCTTTGCAGATTTTTGTGATCAGTCCTTTATCATTAGTGTTGGGTGCAAAAATGTTCTCCCAGTTGGTGGGGTTTCTCTTTGTTTTTGTTATTGTCTCTTTTGCTGTGCAGAAGCTCTTTAATTTGATGTAGTCCCAGCTGTTTATCTTTGCCTTCACTATCACTGCTTTGGGTGATGTGTCTGTAAAGATGTCTTTGATATGCAAATCATGTAGTGTTTCGCCTATATTTCCTTCTATGTATTTTATGGTTTCAGGTCTTATGTCTAGTTCTTTAATCCATTTTGAGTTGATTTTTGTGTATGGTGTGAGGTAGTGGTCAAGCTTCATTCTTTTGCATGTAGCAACCCAGTTTTCCCACCACCATTTATTGAACAAACTTTCTTTGCTCCAATGCATAGTCTTTGCTCCTTTGTCAAAGATTAGTTGACCATAAATATGTGGAAAGACATCCCCTGCTCATGGATTGGAAGAATAAACATTATTAAAATGGCCATCCTACCAAAAGCAATATACCGATTCAATGCTATTCCAATCAAAATTTCAATGTCATTCTTCAAAGAAATAGAACAATTATTGATGAAATTCATATGGAATCACCAAAAACCCCGAATAGCCAGAGCTCTACTGAAAAAAAAAGAAGGAAATGGAGGCATCACACTCCCAGACTTCAAACTATACTACAAAGCCATAATCATCAAAACTGCATGGTATTGGAACAAGAACAGACATACAGACCAATGGAATCGAATAGAAAATCCAGAAATTATATAAAGTTTTGTAGGCATGAGATCATTAAAATAAACTTGCCAATTTGAGAAAAAATCACATTGAATTCATGGATTTTTTTTGTATTATATACTTTTGTGAAAATGTGACAAATTTTATGGCCTAACGGATCTCAAGAAGTTTTTATTCATTGTCAAGGTAGGGATGCCACTTAAATTTCCCATTATTGTTGCTACTACTTCATTAACAATTCAAGTATTAACACCTGAGTCTTAAAAATAGTAATAGTAAATTAAGTAATTTTAAGAATATATCCTTGCCCATAAGTAGATTGTGATGAGTTTTCAACTGTATACTTGATAGAACTTCAATAGCTGAACTTAGGTGGTTTGTCCATTATTTGGACTCCCTGCCTCCCAAAACATAATAGGCCTCCAATAGTAAAAAATTATGAAAACTTCAACGTGCAATCTACAGTTCACTTTTATGGAGGGTGGTGGTGGAGGGAGGTGTAATTTTTCAGCCAGCAAGCAACCATGATTACCATACTCTGGCTTGATTCTATTATTGGCTGAATATAGATTGATGTACTTGTCTCCACTGTACCAATGTATAATGCATGAACACGATTACTGGGGTAATTTAGAAACAGGATGCCTTTAATCTTCTGCTCAGATCAATCAATTACAATACATAGATTATAAAATGTCCTATGAACTTACACTGAATCCTTAATAGAACTAATCTTAGAGCTAAATTAGGTTGGGAAAAATGTGAAGCCCACAGAGATTGCTCATATGAATAAAGACAATAGAACTTTAACCATCTTGTGTTTAATTAACTATGACAAATAAACAGAGACCACTCTAAGATTGTAGATTGAAAATACATTTGGGATCAAAAAGCCACTTTTCCTCTTGAGGAAGCCATTTTTTCCTACCAGTAAAGTGGAATTCTAGGGTTTTCACACTCAATAGTTTGTGAAAGTTAGTATTTGCCTCTCAACTAGAGACATTATGCACTGTTACCTTCTGCGTGTTAATACATCTTGTCATATGGCAAAAAAAAATGTTTTAAAGTGTGTTAGTGTCTACTTCCTTTGAAGCAATATATATTCATTGAGTTTACATGTGATTAAAAAAAGAGATTTAGTCATGTAACCTTGACACACTTACTTTTGTGTTATTATGCCTTTATGGTGTACTTTAAATCTTAATTGCAGTCCATATAATATGTAGTTCTTTCAGTTTTTTTCTGGAATCCTTGATGCATTTTGGAAGGCATAGATTTGAGCTTGGATTTAATTAAGAAGTTAAGTAGAAAAAGAAGATGCTTTATACATGGAGTTGAAATAGCGCTCTGTTTTTTTGTGAATATACAGTGAAGACAACTTATATATGTGAACATATCAGGACAACTTGCCTGAGTGTGCAGTTCTATTGTCTGTGGCTGAACGTAGAAAGCAACTGCTAACTGCAGATCCGAGTCAGCACCATGGTTAGCTCCGCACGTTCAGCATCTAAGAGAGGAACTCGTGTTTTACAAGCTCAGCTGCAGTTAGTGAACAGACCGACAGACCGATCTGATCTACTTATACAGAAAAAAAAGGGGGAGAGATTAAAACCGTACGTTGGAGAAGAGTACCTTTTTATATTCCGAGGAAGGGAACTGTACAGATTGAGGAAAACCCAAGCTACCATAAAAGCCTAAGGTTTGTCATAGATTGCTTCTTTTTAAGTAAAGCTAATTAACCAGAAAATTCAACATTTCCATTTCACTCACATTATTCTGATAAGAAAGAGTAGGATTACCTAGGTTCTTGTTTTTGTTTAGATTTTTTGGAGAGTGTTTTCTGGAATATGAAATAAAAGTTATTGTGTTTATACCTTTGTTATTTATTGCAATTCACATGATTCACTTTCCAAATCTAAGCCGTCCCTCTTGTTCTTCTCAATTCCATCCTCATTTTTTTTTACACTTCAGATTTGAGGCTATGACTGTGAATATGATACCAGCTGACTCAAGACACAGACAATGCAGACTAATGTTCTACAAGAGCCCCCAAAACTGTACTATGCATCTACACGTTTTGATAGGGGCCTGGACCCTTATAGCTAGCTGGAAACAGGAATTTTTTCTGTGTTCTAGTTTCTGTAAGTTGCGGTAGTGACAAATTCATCTAGAGAACGGAAAGAGAAGAGGAGCTATTAAGTTAAAAGAGGAGATAATATAAATGAAAAGAAGCAAGAAAATCTAGAATGATAACTTAGAAACACCCCCTCCTGGCATGGTTTGTCACCATGATTTCCTAAGTCTCCAGGAGGACTATTTGAACAGAAGTGGTATGTATACCATGTGATATCCGTGTGGCCGGTTCTGAGTTAACAAGATGGAATTAGATTTTATTCGATTCTTGAACTCTTTCCAATCCTAAACGAGACGATTCCTTAGAAATGATGGGAGAGAGCACCGCGGTGTTTGTTCAAGAGACAAGAGGCAATGGGAGGTCACACCAAACTGACAACTCTTAGCCCCACCCACCTTTTGTCTTCGCACCTCCGCACCTAGCCCAGCCTCGCCCATTCCAAACTCATTCCTTGTTTCCTATCAGTTGCACCCAGAATCCCTGACCTTCTGATCTTTCTCTTAGCCTCCAGCACCAGGAGACCTAATCGCCCCCCAAACCTTGTAACTCCTCAGGGGTTCAAACAGTAGAACTGGGCATGCTCAGCGGCGCCGACAGCCTTCAATCTTCGGGAGGCGCGGCTCTGCGCTTGGTAGGGATGAGAGCGCCAGTTCAGCTTGGGCTTCAGCGCCCACCTTCGCCCAGCCCAAGAATCCGGGCTGCACCCTGGGACTAAGCTTGCACACTCAAGTGGGCTCACCCTCAGTCTCCAGCCTCCCAAACATCGCCAGAGTTCAGAAATAGTCCTCATTGAGGGAACATTTTCTCTCTCTCTCTCTCTCTCTCTCTCTCTCTCTCTCTCTCTCTCTCTCTCTCTCTCTCTCTCTCTTCTCTCCCTTTTTGCAGCTAAGGGTGTTTTAGCTCCTGCGGCGTGAGGAGCTTAGGGATGGAGTTCTGTGGCTGGTGGCCATGGAGATCACCTTCCCAGAGTAGCTGTTTGTCACTGAGTTTTGGAGATTTCTTGGCTGGTTTCCGCTAAAGCACGCTTGAGTAATCCGAGCTGTGGTGGCGCCCAAGCTCTCGGGATAAAGGGTGTGTGTGTGTGTGTGTGTGTGTGTGTGTGTGTGTGTGTGTGTGTGTAGGGGGAGAGGGCGGAGATAGAAACGTCAACCCCCCTCCCTTCCCAGGCCTCCTTTTCTTTTTCCCCTTCCTTCAAAAGCCGCACAAGTCTCCTATCCCGCCCCCCCCCCGCCCCCCCGCCCCCCCCAACCCCCAGCCGCTGTCCTCATAGTTCTGGGCACCCGCCAGGTTAAGCCCATTTGCACTAGGAAATTGGCGCTGCTCGGGAGAAGGGAAACAGATCGATTGCCCTTGTGACTCCCCGCCCCCTCCCCACCCCACCCCCTCCGCTCCTCCCCCCTCCCTCCCCCGCCACCTCCAGTCACCCCGCCTCCTTCCCTCTCCCCACCCCCAAACCCGCTCCCCCGCGGCAGGCAGTCCGGTGCACGGCCCCCTCCGGAAGGTGAGGGGAATGGATCGGACTCCGGTGGGGAAAGCGGGTGTCTGGAAGTGGTGCTAATGGGAAGAGATTGCTGGTGGCTAAAGAGGATGCTCTGCCACAAAGAGCGGCTCGCGCGCCGGCCTGGGCTCTAGCCGCGCAGAGCTCCCCGGAGAACTCCAGCGCTCGGGGGTCGCGGTCTTCGGAACACCAGGGTCAACATGCCTGTTCGCAGGGGGCATGTGGCACCACAAAACACATTTTTGGGGACCATCATACGGAAATTTGAAGGGCAAAGTAAGTTCATTTGTTCTCTCTCCTTCGCTTTCTGCTTGGGTAGTGCACTTGGCATCAGCCGCTTGCAAGCTGGGGCCACTGCAACTCCGGGGCTCTGTCAAGTTAGCGGCGAAACCCAGCCAGGAGGTTCGAACGGCACTGGTGGTGTGCGCCCTCTGATACTAATTTCGATTTACATTTTAGATTATGGTCTCCATTATAGGAGGCAATTTGATCCTCTCTCCCACTGCTCCATTATCTGCCTTGCTACTTAACGACCTACTCTTCTACTATCTTAAAGGGAACGTACTAGTCTAGCATGGGCTTCTATTTAGAGGCTGTTTATTGTGGACTTTTTGAAAGTCAGGAGCAGGGCAAAGCTTGCCGTTGAAACTGGAGAACCTAAGGGGCACCCGTGATGTAAATGACTATTCAAAACTCTATTTTACTTTGGTTAAATTGCAAGGCTGTGGTGTGACAGGGATTCTTGCTTGCTGTTAGTTTCGAGAAGCTAAACTTTGCTTTGAATCAATGCAAATATATTACAAGCAGGATAATCTGGAAAAAGCAATAGCTGATCCATGGTGGTTCTTTACACAGACAGTTCATTATTCAAAATAAGTTTTCTGTCTTTTATTAGGCCTTTAAATTTCCATCCAGAAGTTAAAAAATTGAAGTGTAATAGGTAAATTCCAAAAAAGACTAAATCAAGCCAGAGAAATTTAATGGTCTCATGTGGACTAGCTATAGGGGATGAAATATATAAATCTATTAATTTAAAATCCTATACTTGTTAATTTGTATTTAATATTTCCTTCAAAATACATGACACACCTTTATGTTGTACATTTTGCTGTTACTCTAATGCTGCATTTAGTGACATGAGTGTATATTAACCTATGTACAAAATAGACTCATCTACCCTGTTTCACATTCTATATGGAAATAATAAATATAATCTGTAATCAAAATTAATAGATTCTTAGTATTAAAATTCATATTAATACACAAAAATTCAAGGTTTTCTCAACGTAAAAGTAAAACGGTGTTAACGTGATATTTAATTTGTGTGTGTAACTATTTTTAATTCCTGGAGAAACATTATGAAAAGGTAAACTTTTGTATTATTCAACTGTTAGTTAATGTGAAATAGTTTCACTGCTAAGTTTTATTTTTTTTTAACGTGATGTGTGTATTATGCTTTATAGGGATAAAGAAAAATCAAATCTGATAATAATGACTACTTGGAGAAAGTTATATTCTAAAAGCCAACATTGAAGCGAGAAAATCTGACAGTTCCTGGATGTTTCACTATTTTGACTTTGAAAATATTTACCTTACGATTAAATGGCATTCTGGATATATCAGTGTACCAGATGCTTGTCTAAGTATGCCTTAACCGCGCCCCCCCCCCCCCCCCCAGGAATTGAGACTTGTGAACCCAACTTGAGAACTAGACTATTTGGGAAATTACATTCTTGCAATTTGAAGAGTAGTTCCTTAATACTTTTTGTGGGAACTACTTAGAACCATTAATTTCACATTTAAGGTTTTATTTTTTCTTTTAAAAGCTGGGCAGTTGGCAATTTGGGAAACACCTGCATTTCAGATCTCCTATTATGCAACAAATTGCTCCAGTGTTTATGAGAGTCTTGCCGAAGTCTTTTAAACCATGCCTTACTATCTTTTTATTACAGATAAAAAATTTATCATTGCAAATGCGAGAGTGCAGAACTGTGCCATCATCTACTGCAACGATGGGTTCTGTGAGATGACTGGTTTCTCCAGGCCAGATGTCATGCAAAAGCCATGTACCTGCGACTTTCTTCATGGGCCCGAGACCAAGAGGCATGATATTGCCCAAATTGCCCAGGCATTGCTGGGGTCAGAGGAGCGGAAAGTGGAGGTCACCTACTATCACAAAAATGGTAAAGATTATCTATTTAGGATTCCTTGAATTTAATTAATTCTTCTGAAATGAAATATTTTGACAACCGATTACTGAAAGTTCATATGTAAAGAAGCACCAAATATTCAACTGTAGATATATGCTTTGCTTATTGGTTTTTACGATCCAGGAATTAGAGATACTCTCATTAGTGGATGAGTTGAAACAATTTCTTCTCTGTATAAGTGCACTTTATACTCTTCAAAAGTCCAATACCTTAATGTCATTGAGGACAAAATGCCACAAATCAATTTTACTCTCTTCCTTTCTAAGGAGTAATATAAAGACCATAATTTACAGGTTGTATTGATAGCTATTTGCTAGAGAAACAATAAGGGATTTTATTTACTCAATCTTTGAGTATATTTCACAAAGCATAATCTTGTTGAAAACTGTATATCTAAAACTAAAATTGTGACAAGTGTTTCTTGGATCTTCAATTCTGATAGGCAACCCCTCTTGTTTCTTTTGCTCTTTTTGTGTATGAGATTAAGAATAACAGATAGGAACTTCTAAGATTGGTCTAGTAAACCTATGTGTATTCAAATAATCAAGATTATTCATGTATTCAAGATTTCTTCTCAAACAAGAAATGGAGAAAAAATAGGATATCGTGGAATTATTAATATTTATTTTCACAGCTGCAGCAAAACTGACATATTGAACTTAAGGTCATACCTTAACTTCAAGGGCACTCCTGCTTCTTCCAAGCTTTCTGTGGGGACATAAATATGTTAGACCTATAATAGTTCTAAAAATATTGCACATTTAATGGAGGGCGTTCATTTAAGTACACCATCTATGTATGTAAATTTACCAGTATGATTATTCAGAAATACCCATTTGAAAGTATATGTAATCTCAAGTGTGCACACTCTGTGATATTCAACAATTTAGGGTTTAAGGTAAATCTATTAAAATTCACATTGTACTAGTTGTATAGATATTACATTTATCATTTATTTATTTTTATTACATTGACAGAAATCTTGGTGAATCGGAGTGGGGGTATCTGTTAAGATTTTTAGGTAACTCAAACTCTTTTGTAAATGAATGAAATATTACATCCTTATCTTAACAATGATTCACCATTTGGTAAAATACAGAGAACAAATTCCAGCAGGAAAAAGATTTAAATCTTCTTATTTTCTTATAATTAAATATTTCATTATAGAGAATGCAAAATTCTTAATTGGCTTTTCCTTAATATCTACTTGAGTGGGTGTGTGTAACAAAGTAGTATTGGTAAAATAGGTTTGTATAACTTTGGATTAATTTAGCAATTCTATGATTATCAAGCAACAGAGATTGTTTTTTAAAGTTCTTGTTTTCCCTCACTTTTCCATCAGTGGTGTTATCATTCTAGAAATAGCCTAATTGCTTTGTTGTCTTAAAAGTATATTTTGGATTAAGGCACTTACTATCCAAATACGATTCATCTGTTTGTTTGTGTGTGTGTGTGAGTGCACACGCACGTGTGCGCGCGTGTGTGTATCTAATGCAAACAATTTAGACTTTTGGAATAATTGAATGTCTGACATTTTTTCCCACTTAAACATTTATGAAGGTGTTGATGCAGTCTGTATTGTGGTTACTTCAGGGTGTGTTGGTCTACATTTGGCCATTATGCTTTTAGATTTTTTTTTTTTTTGACATCTAGAATTTAAGTATAAAGCTAATATTGATTACCCAGGTCACTTAGATACTAACTCTATTTTCCAGAAAATATTTACAAATAGAAGTTGTTATTTATAACAACACTGTATTTGGAATGGTGATGTTTTAAAAATAGTTTAACTTGTATAATGTGTGTAAGATATCTCAAACACTTAAAAGCAATTTAATGTGGAATCACAGATATGAATGTAAAAATTTCTGCAGTGACGTTTCTGGTGCATTGACTAATGCAAATCTCTCAGAATGATTTTCTTGTTATACAAATTAAAACCTCTCTATTTTAGACATAGAATCTTTACTTAAAGCCTTTATTTGAAACTTTGATGATGATTGTGATTCTGCTATCTTCATTTTTAGATTTGATTCAGTCTACAATGACCTGGGCATCTTTAGAGTTACTGATAAATGCTGCTATTTAGTTTTTATTTATATGGAAAATAAGAGGTGATAGGCCAAGTTTTTTCTCTTTCTTTCAAAGAAAAAGATTAATTTGAATGACCTTTTGGGGTTGTGAAGACACATACTTATTTGCTCTGAATGTAATCAACTTGTGCTTTTGCTACCAGTTCGGATACCTTGAATTGAATCTTCAAAGTGTGTTGGTTTTATTCACATGACAACTGCAGAATCGGTCAGAGCTTGTGAAGTTCAAATGCTTTGAATACCTCACCACTTAGAGACCTGCCAGTCACTCTACATTTATGAAGGGAGGGAGAGACAAAATTACCATTATTTTCCAAGATTTATTTCTCAAAATTTCCTTAACTCTTTATTATTCAGGTCATTTAAAAGGTTGTTGGTTTCTTAAATACATATAGTAAGTACTTCCTTTGTTTATTTCTATAGGAAAATGAATTAGTGACGCAATAAGCACAAGGAACAAATGAGCAAAAAGTTCAGCTATTTCATGTCCATTTTTCCCATTCACTTTTATTGTAATGGCAAAATAATAAGCAGGACGTTATTTGCAAAAACTTGGTTTTCAAAGTGGCCCACCGGCTTTATAAATACCCACGACCTATGCCATGAGTTCACATTGATTCCGTGAGTGGTGAGCTGCGTCATTATCATGGTAAAGCATAACTTCCTACCATATTCCTTTGTGTGATTTTTCCAGGTATAAATGGACTTGTTGTTTACCAGAATATCAATTTTTAAAAACATAGTTATTTGCAGTAGGAATATTTGACAGTCCTTCCTTTGAGAATTCTATTTTACAGTTTAAGTCATTATTGCATAAATCATTCTTGGCAGCTGTGAAATATTGCTTGAGGTGATAAAGCTGTAAATCTTTTGACATAAAAACTCTAATTATACAAAACTATAATTATGCTGAGGTTTATATAAGGATGGGCATGTACTTTAATTGAGTAATACATTCATGTTAAAAACACCTTTTTGGCAACAGTGGTTGAGAAATAGCAGACCACTTCAATTGGAGATGATTAATAATAAGGAAGCAGAAACAGTTTTTGTTGGTCATCCGTTAATTTAATGCTTACCTGATTGGGTGTGTCATGGCATAAAAGCTGGCTAGTTGAAATGCTAGATTACTTCAGGCATATTTAGATATGTGGTTTGTATCTAAAATTATCAAGCAACTCTAAATATTTTCATGCTTTTCTGATATTTGTATTATAAGCTATTCATTTCTGTCTTCTAAATCCCCCATGTTTTCATGAAATTGTTTTTGAAGGGAAAAAAAGAATATATGGTCAAGGAAATAAATATAAATGGAGAATAAAAATTAGGGTTAATTATTGCTCTTCCTCTACTTCCCAACTCTAAAATATACTTGTTTATGTGTTTTCTTGGTATCTTTTGTCTTTTGATTGTAATAACTTACTAAAGAAGTGATGTAGCTTAGTTAATATTTTAATAGCTCAAGCATGCAACCTGGTGCTGAAAGAATCTGCATAATGCAGGGATCAAGTTGTATCATCCTTTGCCTCTATCCTACTGTTTCTCTAATACCTAAGATTTTACCTTAGAAGGGGATGGCCCTCGGTACAGAGCTTTACTGACAACAGCTCAGTACTCTGGATTCTAAAGAGAAGATATGTTTTCTCTTGGCTTGAGAAATAACTGCTCTGTTGTTGTCACATCCCACAAGCTTGAAAAGAGGGTCAGTTTAGTGCTATCACATGGACTAAACTTATTGGGAGAAACTGGCTTCCCTGCCTTCTGTTGATGTATAATAGGTTTTTTATGTTTGTGTGTGTATATGTATGTGTGTATGTATATATGCTTCTATAAATAAAGCTGAAGCAATTACTGGCAGTCAGAAGCCAGGAGAGTTGGAGGATAATTGAGTCAATGGCAAGAAAAGGTTGGAATATGGAATGTTACCATAAATATTCATATAAACTATTAACATTTGGAAGTCATTTTCTGTTATTTTTCCCCTCTTCCTTTCTTCCCTATACCCAATTATTTCTTTGCCTATAATAGGTGCTCAATAAATATCAGTTAGTTGAATATCTTGCCAATTTCATTTCTCCTACAACTCTTATAGTTCGATAATACTTACCTACTCAGAGTTTCTCAAATAACTTACATACTTTTATGTCATCCAGGTTTTATCCACCCTTCAATTTTCCTTTATAATAGCATAAAATCTCTTCAAATGGTTTCTCTTTCCTTCATCTTCTCATCCTAAAGAAACCACTGTTATCCTTGCAAGGACTTCTCTGCAAAATCTTTCCTGATGCCTGTGTTGCCTGGTCCAGAATGTTAATTTAACATTCCTTTGTGTCTCTACAATTCTTGGTTCCTGACTCCCAAGTAGTACCTGGAGTGTGCTACATATTATTAATTACATGTAGTAATTTTATCTGCTTCTGAGCTTATTCAGAGAAAGCATCAAGTTATATTAATTTATGTGTCCAGAATGTATGGAAAAGACTAGCATGAAGTTGTTGCTCACTTGGTATGGAGAGGAGATATGAAATGTGTAATAGACTTGGGGCAGCAAGGATATTAAGATCTCCTTGAGAAAAGAGAGTTATAGGAAAATTTGATGTTTTGATTTTTCTTATTTTTTTAAGAACACCTTTACAAATATGCTTAAGAGCAATTTGCACTTTAATTTTTATTAATGGATATATTTCTTTGCTTAATCAGCTGCTATAAAGTCTGTGTAGAGCCTATAACTATACAAATGGCTAGAAAATAATTTAATAAAGAGAGAGGCTATTAACCAGAAATTATTAACCAGTTACCCAAGTGTCACTTACTTACACTGCATCAAAATGACTCTCATTAGTGTCTCCAACAGTCTCTATCTAATAACCAAACCAGAAATTCTCTTATGTTCTTTTCTAACTTGATTTCACTGCTATACTTGACACACTACTGCCTTCTTAAGTTATGTGGATTGACATTTTATATCTTGTGCAACATTTTATCGCTCCGTGTTTTCTTGAAAATTTTGACAATGAAGCTTTATCTTAGCTATAGTGTGTCAAATCTAAAATACTAAGATTAATTTTTAATAATAATAAAAAATAATTATTATCCACTGATTTTTATCCTCTCTTTACTCTGCCTGTCTACCTTTAGCAAAAGTATTGAACTATGATGAAGCCATGGAATCATGCAACACTAAGACATTAACCACCTTAGTGAAGAGATATGTCCTATTATAGAACAATTAAACAAGTCAAATTGCCATAGGTGTGTCATGACAAAACCAAATACCAGGCTGCCATCACCTGGACTGAATTTTCCATATCTTTTTCCTTTATATGAAATATCTAATTAAGAAAATTAAAATACTCTTTCTGTAGATATAATCATGGCTAAGGCGGCCCTCTGTGCCATTCCCTCAAAGTAGTTCTGCTTGTGTATAAGCTGACCTCTTTGTGGCTTCCAGTGTTTTGTAGAAATGTGACACTATCTTTCTTTCAAAAAATGAATAAAACAGCTTTGGCTAGTGCTTGGTAGGTAGGAATTCTGGAGGAGAGTGAGTGGACGTGTAGATGCATTTCTGCTTTTAGTTGTCTCAGTTTGTAAAGTAATAGTAAATGATATTGTACCAGGAGAGGGCATGGCAGGGCTCCCAGAACTGAGTTGCTCCTGTATTTCCTGGCTTTTTCTTCCAGGATGACCAGTCAGAGAAATTGATTCAGCAGGTAGACATTAACCATTAAGGTTTTTTTTGGTTTCCTTTTCCTGTTGTTTTGTTTTGTTTTGTTTTCCTTTCCTTTGTGAACCGTATTCGGAGTGCTTTGTGCCTTTGTTTTTTGTTCTTCCTTGTGATAGAACATTACTTCTTGCATGATGTTGAAAAATTAGTTTTGAGAAACATTTATTAAGCACATAGGTTCAAAGCTACATAGAATGACTGTTGTTTCTCATATAGACCATGACCTCTATACTCAATCTTCCTTATTTCTGTTCAGTGAAATCTGTATTAATGACCCAAGATGATGGGTGTGATGACAGATATTAAAGTGTAAAATTAGTAGTAGTTTCATAACCAATTTCTCAAATAATAAAATAATAAAAAAATAAAATAATATAAAATCTAAGGTTTTTATCTGAAAAAAAATATTTGTTAGAAAAAAGTCACATTAAAACCACAATTCGAAGATTTTTTTGAATATGCTAATGAATGTTACATCAATTCAATAAAATCAGTGTTGGAGTGATGCAACACTCTATGTTCTGTGAATAATTTTAGTCACGTTCCAATTTACCTTTCTTATATAAATTAGTTAAAATTTCTTCAGGTTTTGCTAAAAATTCCTATGTACCCAATCTGCTTCCTTTCAAAGTGTTAATCAGTTGACCTTTAGCTATACATTTATTTAGGTCTTTTGTACACATAGATGAGATCTCCAGGTTTTAATTCCACTGATTATAGCTCATAGACTAGGGCCCCCACCCAATTAGATCTTGTCACAAAGGATTAATGTTAATTGAACCCTGTGACTGCTCTTTATGTAAATTATTTTATCTGATTTTCATTACTGCTTTGGGAGTAGAGATTATCCCATTTTCTAGATTAGTTAAATGGAAGTGCAGAGATGTTAAAAGTGCTGATCATCACAGAGCAAGGTGGAGATGAAGTTTAACAACTCCAATGATATATTTTTTAAACTTCACCCCGCCCCATCTATAAGTTCTAATTCTACTTCTTTATAATAGATTTTAGTTGATTTTCTGTAGTGTGAATCTGATTAATTTAATTTATACCAAAGAGTGAATAAAACTAGATTTACTCAAGTATTTTGTATTTTATACTGGACAGCATCCATTTAAATTAATCTCTATCTGACTAGATGCTCAATTTCAGCAGAGTAAGGATAACTACTATTTATTACTATAATCAGTGGTATACTTTTCTACACTTACCACATTTTAGAATGTGAATTTTATGGTCTTCTTTTATTTGGGGGGCATTTTTAATTGAGGGACTCTTGATTAACACAGTCTAGTCTTTTTCTAGGAAGTTTAGAAGAGATTCATATGGTAGCTTGATTCAGTAGCAGAAGCGCTATTGTGTTCCTGTCTTCTCTTCTTCTCACAACAAAGTTTTTTATCCTGACAAAATTATGTGATTTGTCAAAATTCACCACTAGCATCTAAAAGGGAAGTCATAAGTTTACAGGGGTGGAGAACCATCCGTTTAACCACCTTCAATTTTCTTCACCTTGTGTTGAGTATCGGACAGTTCCTCTACAAACCTCACTGCCTTGTGCTCCTATGCTCCTTCCGGAGGACACCCTTCTCTCCCTTGCATGGTCTTCTTTAAATCTCTCAGGTAACTTTGCCCACATTTCCTAACATTGTTTTTTCTTGTCTCTTAAAGACTTACAAAGTTATCTTCTAATAATCTGTTTCTATATCTTCTACTGTATGTTGAATCCGATGAAGGGATCTAATAAGTCATTTTTATAAAAACAGGAAGCCAAGGGATGGTAAAACATAATGTAAAATAACTCAGAAATACACTTATTGACTTATGAAAATGTCAGGTGACTCATTCTAGAGAAGTCGCATTCATTCCACATCCTGTGCCAGTCATTTTGCTAGATAGAATGTTGCAAAATGAATAATTTATGCAGTTTATTAATTGAATAACTTAGTAACTTGCTGCCATATGGTTTATATATTATGAAACAATTTTTCTAATACTTATTAATTTGGAGCTTTTTGTAAAAAAACATAACTAATTACTCTTTTCTTTAACCTAGAAGAAGAGATTAAATTGTCAGAACAGTCTAGACAGATCCTTAATGCTTGCAGAGTCAGCTGATTCTGATGGCATCCACAGGCCAGTAAAAGAAAGGAAATGTCTACTTGTAATTATAATAATATATGAATGTTTGCAAGTCATTCTAGTCCTCACATTAGATCTCTTTAGTTGAATACACATGATAAAATACATATAAAATCTTGCAAATTTCCTGCTATCTTTCTACACACAATCACACATTTATATTGGTCTTCCAACACAGTTAATTCTTTTTCCCAAACTCTGAGTCATTGATTGAGATTGTAAGGCCTGTATGGTATCAGCAGACACTTCATCAGTCACATCCTGATACAGCATTTCAACACTTCAGCAAGGAATTCTATATCTCTACTTTTTCTCAAAGTGATTTAACTCCACTGTCAAAAAATTAGAAAATACAGAGAGAAAGTAGAAATAAAAGACCTATTATCTTAAAGATAATAAATAACCACTCTTAAATATGGCATGTATTCTATATATTTTTATACAAATACACATGTGCACACAACAAACTTTTTTTCAATAAGACCAGTAGTGCACTCAATGTATCCTGTTATTCTGACTGAAATATTTATCCTGAATATGTTCATAAGTTTTTGATTGTATATTTATTACATGAACACTCCATAAATTGTTTTAATATCCCTAAAGAATTACATTAATGGAACTATTACGGAAAGTATTATTATTGAACACTATTGTTTTCAGCTGTTCACAACTCTAACAAAATATATAGAAACTGCATATACTTTTTGTACATCTGCACTGTTTTTTACACTAGTATCTACTCCTGGAAGTATAATTGCTGGGCAAAACAGAACATGTATCTTAAAACCCTTGGTACCTCTTGACAAATTATACTTCAAAAGAAAGTATACTTTACTACACATTTACTGTGTTTAAAAATTTTGCCATTCTTTTTAAATTTTTATTGAACCCATAAATTGATATTTTATTGTTTCATCACTAAGTTTAACCCAGAAGCTTTGTTGAAGACTTCATGAAAAATATTGGAAGCAATTTCTTTTCTTTAAATTTTTTATTAATTGATTAATTTTATTGACATTGGCTTATAATATTTTTGTGCTTTAGTGGTATAGAATCTCCCTCTCCAAGTGTTGCTACTACACCACACCACCACCAAGACACCCATAGTCCGCAACTATAGTCCATTGTGGTCCCTCCCCACTTTGATTTTTGGCTCTCATCCCCTTCTGGTAATGAGTTCTACAGTCAGATTTCTAGGGTTTGTTTTATTTTGGCTTTACTTGACCCTTTGTGTTTTTTTTTTTCTATATTCCACACATAAGTGACACCATCAGATATTTTTCTCCTGACTTATTTCACTTAACATAATCTCCTAATTCCATCCATGTTGTTGCAAGTGGCAAGAGTTTTTCTTCTTAAATAGCTATATAGTATTCCATTGTGTATATATACTACATCTTTCTGATCCATTTATCTATTTTTAGTACATGGGTTGTTTCTATAGCTTGGCTATTGTAAATAGTGCCACAATGAAGATGGTCATGTATATTTCCCTTCATATTAGTGTTTTGTATGTTTTGGGTAGATACCCAGGAGTGGAAATGATAGATCATATGGTGGATCTATTTTTAATATTTTGAGAAATTCCCATACTGTTTTCCATGGGGAGTAGACAAGTCTACATTTCTATTAACAGTGTATAAAGGTTTCTTTTTTCCCACATCCTCACCAACATTTGTTGTTTCTAGTCTTTTTGATATGGGCCATTCTCACAGGTTTGAGGTGAGGTGGTATCTCATTATGGTTTCGATTTGTGTCAATTTTTTTTTTTCTTAATACAGTTCTTAGTATTGTCAAACCTCAGGAGAGGTAGGAAACTTTTGAAACCTGGCTTTATTGTTATTTTTTCCAGTTTTTAATTTTTTTATCTTAAAGATTTATTTATTCATGCATAGAAGAACCGGGGTACAGGCCAGATGTGTGGGAGGATGAGAGGATTCACCAGAGACAGAGCAGAGAACAGAACAGGGAGACTGACTGAAATACACTGCTGAGGGGAGCAGAGCAGCAGGTGAGACAGGAGAGGTCTGTTGCACCATGTGGGTATCTCCCTGGCTGGCCCAGATTGAACCCATGCTGCAGAGGCTGTGGACAGCATCTCAGCGCTGTGCTCAACCACCTGTGCCACCACGGGAGGCCCTTTAAATTTTGTTGTTGTTGTTGAAGCAACACTGCATTATAACAGTATTTAAGTATCAGGTGTGTAATATTAAAAATCAATATCTGTATATCATATATTATGTACCCCACCTTAACTCCAAGTCACATTTTCAAAAACTGCTCTTCATGTTCACATTTTCATTTCAGTAATTGGCTGGCAGTTTTCTAAGCTTCAATTTCAGAAGCCAATACCAATTATTAACTATTTGGTAGCATTCATTGAACTTTTTTGCCTTTCTATTTGAAATTAGTTGGATTTTAATTCATTTCCCATATATATCTATTATCTGTGTAAGCTATAATGAAAATCTGCATGTATATATATTTGAATTTTTATAGTTTTTGAAAATTCAAAATGATAAGCAGCAAAGGTAATAAATTCATAATAAATATTCTGATAGGATACCATGTCACAAAAATGAAATGTATTTATAAACCATAAATGCCATCAAATGTTCAAAATTATACAATAATACTTGAGGAAATAGATAACCGACAGAAACAACATAGTATTAGATAAACCACTGACTTTATCCCAATATAATACCACTGAAATGACTGCAGGGAAAGATCATTCTCTTCCCTGGCTGCCTTGCTTAACCAAGACATGCAGAGCTTGGGTAATCTGATCTTTCTAGCTGTGACTCAATTCTCGGGTCTTCCCTCCAGGTGTTCTTTATAATGAATGTCACTTAACCAAGGCTCAGTAGGATTTATGGATTTCCTGATTGCTGTTCTCAGAATTTGCTTCCCCAATGAAGGACTACACAAAAAATGCCAGTAATGATGCACAACGTCAGCTGTCCTACTAGCCGGCTGCTATTCAGTTTTTACTATGAAATTATAGGACTTGTTTCTGTGGTTCATGTTTCCAGAATAGGCAGAAAGTGTTCTAATGAAATTTTATTCCCACCAACATTCGTAATTTTAAACATACTCACAAAACTGTGAGTATAGTGTGAGTTATACAACATTTTGTTTTATTTATTGACATCTTTGAGGATGCCAATATCTTCAATGATTAATTTCCCTCTGGAGAATACTTCACTTAGAGTTCTGTTGGTTTTTCTTGTCAATTTAATTTTTTTATGCAAGGGAATTATATTATGTTCTTTAAACTTTTATCAAATAAGAGCTTTATAATTCATTATTTTTCTTCAATAATATAACTAAAACTAAGTCTGGTGGAGTTGCAACTCAGCAACAAATAAACAAAAGTGTTTTCATACAGCTCTTACATAGCATTTAAAAATTGTTAGACACTAAAAATATTTTTTAAAGGAGTTAGAATATTGGAGGTTGTGGAGTTTGAAAGTTAAATAAAAAGAATGAAGATGAAGCCTGACCTTTAAAGCAATTTAGCTGCATGTTGGAGTAACTGGAAGAGACAAACAAAGAAAATCCCTGCCATTTAATTTTCATTCCTGGAGAAGTTAAATGTGCTAATTTCTGTTAAAGAGTTGAAGAAACATGGATTTAAAATACCCAGCAAGCTTTAAAAGTAGTGACATTCTAATATAACCAGGCAAGGCTTCTTTGTTACCAATCCATTATTTCAGATTTAAAATCACCACCTCTTCTCCTACCTACACCTAATATAATTATAACTGAAGTGAAAAGCCAGATGCTGATTCTTATTTTTGTTGATTTTTGTTTATTTTCATCTAGTCACCCTGGCAGTAAACTATTAGTTCATAGTATGGGCCAGCTAAATATCTGTCTGTGGCAACTTACATATTTTTTAATAACTAGGATGAATTAAGTAATAGAGTGTGGTTTGAATCCTATAAATAGTACTATCATTTGTTGAGTACTTTACAGTATGCCAGTACTCATAAAAAAAGTTTGTTGTCCCCCAACCTCACAACATCCCATGAGGTAGGTATTTGATTATTTCCACTTTACAGACTGGAAAAATAAAGTCACTAAACTTTCCCAAGTCTACACATGTGGTCTCTAACCAAGCTGCTATTGATATTAGTTGTCATCTTTTAGAGTCTCTGCCCTTACAGCTCTCCTGTATCACCTCAGCTACTCTGATCTATGTGGTGTCTAGACCCATCCCATGTACCTTTATATACAGTACAGTCCCATGTTGATGGAAAAGTGTAAATTGTTTCCAGATTTTAGTCATTTAAATATTATTAAATTTGAAGACTTTTAATCTTCTCTTAAATGCAATTAGACAAAAACTTACCTGTCTTAGGAGTTTTAGAAATAATTTCATTACTGTTTCTAAAATGCTTAATGCAATGCCTTGCATAAAGTGTTTGCACGATAAATGATTTACTGAAATAAATGGAAGAATCAAAATGTGATGCAAACTGTCTTTGCCATTTGACCGCTCAAGTTGCTTCCTCAATAAAGTAGAAGATATCGCTTACCTATTTGAAAGAGGTGATGCAGAGGTGGCAGAGCTTAGTAGCCAAGGTCAAGGACTCTGGAGTCAGGTTGCCTTTATCTAAATCCTGAATGTATTTACCTTGTAGTCTTCTGTAAGTTACCTAACTGCCCTGTCTTCAGCTTTATCATCAGTGAAAATGGAGCATATGATAATAGAAATTATTTTATAGGGTTTTTCCAGGACTAATTGTGACTATACTTGTAAAAGCACTTACAACAGTTCCTGGTACCTTGTAAGTGCAATATAAATGTTAACAAATAATATGAAAAGAAAAAAAAAGTGAAAAGGAATTGGTTTAAAAATACATATGTTGAGATGCTCACTGAGTGTGTTATAGGACAGGGAGAGGGGCAGCCCAAACCCCGCAAACCTCCTTCCTCAGTCTCTTCTTCTGCTTCTTCTCTTCCTGCTCAGCTCCACCCTCCCTTGGGTGGGGCAGGGAACCTCCCCCTTTCCTGGGGACCACCCTGTTGCAAGTGTTGTGCTCAAAAGAAAATTTGGAGCTACATGTGTGGCTGAGTAAAACTTGTGAACAAAATTTTGACGTCAGTATGTAAGAGAAGAAATTAGCAGTATTCTTGAAAATTTAAAATGTGAAAATCCAGGAATGTTATCCTTAGAGATTATAGCCTCAATCAAATTCTGCATAATTCACTTTTTAGATCTATTTTAAAGTGCTGAAGCTTGTTTTAGTTGTGATTATTCTGAAAATGTCAGCAGTCTGGGTGACTTGGGCTCTTACAGTTTTTTTATGTGCAGCTGTCTTTCAGCTACATTGCAACTAATTCCAGTAATGGCATTTCAGAAATCAGTGTGTTTTGTAAGTGAATGTTCCCAAAGTCACAGTGAGCTGTTAATTCAGTTCATCTCTCCTCTCTCCAGGATTTACTGGGAATCAAGATCAATTTTATTTAATGCAATGGTATGGAATTAATTGAAGTTTATCAATCTGTAGATGATATGTAGATATAAATGCCGAAATACTTAGACACCATAACTGAGGTGACAATATGCTTTATTATCCAAAGCAGGATTCTTGTTGAAGTAAAAGGGGAATTTATTAATAATTATATGAGGAGAATAGGACAAATTGGAATTATGAACACTCTCTAAATATGACCTATATATAGCACTTTGTAGAAGGATTTTCAAGATGTTAGACATTTTATATCACAGGCATTTTATAAATACTTTTTAGGTTCTTGAAACTGGTGAGTTTAAAAATGTGCCTCTCATTCTTGGTAAGCCTAAAATGCTTACTTGTAGACAAAGACAGTATCTTGCAATCTGGAGAAATGAGTCAGAATTCCTCTAAAGAATATATTGCACTTGCTAACCTCTTTGAAATAGGACTACAAATGAGTATCTCCATAAATATCCCATTGAAAGTCCTTAGTAAAGGAATTAACCTTAACCACTTTGTGAACCACCGTGAGTCAGGAAAGCAGAATGGACTAAAGGTAAAGAGGTTGAGTTTATTGCCAAAAGTCTTTTGTATCTTGGACTCAAAAATTCTATAAAGGATCTTTATCTTGGAATCTAGCAGAGCGTGTGCATTCACAGGGTGTGTGCAAACTTTTTTATTTTTTAAACCAGTTTCTCTATCAGGCCTTAGTCATATAGGTCTATTTGTAATCCCTTGATAAATTTAGCTTGGTTTTGGTGTAGAATTTGTTTTCTAAAGGATATGTATTAAGTAAAAGGAAAACCCTCAGATAAGTATGAGTGGACAGCATTAAAGAAGGACGTTATCAACATTGTGCTAAAAAAAAAAACCAAAACTTAATTAGTTAATTAAGATTTGCAATACAAAGTAAACATATTAGTTCTCATGAGTTTAAATGGAAATTCATCTCTCCAAATTTAAAGATAAAAATGCAGTTATCAAAAAGTCAAAAATAAGAGTAATTAGTTGTTTTCAGAGTAAAGTTAAATGAAAGTGGTAAAGCTGGTATTCTTCTATTGCTCATATTTTTCCAGATACTATACAAACATAAATGGAATTATCTGCAGCATGTGTTTGATCCTGGGCTAGCCAGAGAGAAACCCACATGGTGAGACAGACCTCTCCTGTCTCGCCTGCTGCTCATCTCAGCAGTATATTTCAATCTGCCTGTTCTGTTCCCCACACTGTCTCTAGTGGATCCTCCACATTTCTGGCCTGTACCCCAGCTCTTGTATGCATAAATAAATAAATCTTAAAAAAAAGAAAAGAAAAAACACATATGCAGATTTTCAATCAACATTATTTTTAATTTAGCCCCTCCCCACCTACTCCCTACATTTATTATGGGAAAACATTGTCTGCAGACAAAACATGAGCTTTACATGGTAGACATTCTTAGTAGCTTAGAAGAAAAATGAACACTCTTTCCAGTGGTTACAAGATAAGAAACCCAAATGAAAACGGTGGGCAAAGACATGTATAGATACCTCATATAAGAAAGATACCACAATAGCCAATAAGCACATGAAAAGGTGAATGCAATTTAAAACCAAAGTAAGGATTCTACTTAACACCCACTAGAATATGTAAAATTAAAAGATAGACAACATCAAACATTGATGAGAATGTGGAACAACTGAGACTCCACATTGTCAGTGGAATTACAAAATGCTGAACAGTGTTTCATTATAATATTAACATATACCTACCGTATTATCCAGGAATCCCTTTTTTAGAACTTTAAACAATAGAAATCAAAATATATTTCAAAAAAAATTTATATAAATGTTTGTGGCAACTTTATAACATATCATATCTGGAAACAACCCTAATGTTCCTCAACAAGCGAATAGTTAAAGAAATTGTATTAGAGCCATCGATGTTGAGAAGTTAAAGACAGAAAATACTCAAGTTACAATAACAGACTATTCACATAAAAGCACAACATGAATAATTCTGAGAAACATGTTAAGCACAAAATATCATAAACAAAAAAATTAATTACTGCATAATTACTGCATAATTGCTGCAAAATTACTGTATAATTCCATTTATATAATGTTCAATATTAGGAAAAGCCAACTAATGTATGGTGATAAAAATCAAAACAGGAGTTCCTGTGGAATAGGAGGAGTAAGAATTGACTGGCAATAAGTACAGAGACACGTTTGAAAGTGTGGACTTATTCTATATTTGATTGGCATGTTGACTATATGAGTCTTTTATGGTTCCAAATTCAATTGTGTACTTAAATTTGCATTGTGCTCTACATAAATCATACCTCAATTTAAAATATTACTAGTTTTACAGTCAGACAATTTCTTCAATAGCCATACAATTATTGTACAGACTTTAGTAAGACTTAGATAAATGGATCAAGGAAATGTGTTCTTCTAATTCTGGACATTTACTTTCATGTATAGAGAATTAGTATTATATTCAATATTCTGCTGATTGGATTTTTATTATAGCAGTAAAAATCAGTCAAAAATTCATTTTTCGTCTTTTTTTTTTAAACTTGAAAGACCTTAGTAATATCCTGCCATGATTTATTTTCACATTTTAGGAAATAAAGTTTCAACATCTGATAAACAATGTTTTATTTATTTTCCTTAGTAGTCTCAGATTTTAACAATCCCTCCAAGAAACAATCATCTGCTTTGTTATATATGAGCCTATTTTCTACCCATTTTCATCCTGTTTAATAGTGGTAATTCACAATTTCAAATGCATTATTTGACCCCTTTAAAATTGTATCTAAGCCAGTTGCATTTAACTCCTTCCTACATTAGTAAATACTATTTAAGTTTTGTTTAGTGACTTTTTTTAAATTTTCAGGTGACAATGGATATGCTCTAATCTGTAAGCCCTTCATGGGTGGAGGGGGGTACTCACTATTGATTCCTGCTTGTAATTTTCAAGATTCTGTTGTAGGAAGGGCAGAAATGATTATTATCAATGAGAGTCAATTTTTCTTTGATGTAGACCCAAAGCATTCTACTGAAAGAAAATGAAAGTGAAGAAATGACAATGGAATGATAGAAAGGGTTTTTTTTTTGGTGGGGCAGATTTCTAAATATGGTTTTTCATATAGGTTATTAGGAAATTTAATTGTATGATCCAGTAGATATATATGCTATTAATGCCATCAGGTGCCTCTCTTCTTCATCAAAAACTTGAAATCTAGAATGGCAGAACTCTTTGAAGATCGGAAAAAAGGATGCTTAAATGTATAGTAATATCAGGGTTAATAAGAATGCCCCCATGAGGTGGTACTCTTTATATTTATAAATACATATGTCTTAAAGAAGCTTATCTGTTTAGTTTATCTGTGCCATTACAGCTTAGGTAGGCTTGTTTGTGATGCAAACTTGATGTTTTATTGACTTTGGGACTGACATCAAGGGCAGTCAGCTTTCCTCAGTGGCCTCCATGGTACCCCTTTGTTTTCCAGTATGCGTAATCCATCAGTGAATTCTCACCCAAATTTTTATTTTTTTATTTTTATTCTTCTTTATGTTGGGTAGCTTAAAATCAAATCCAAACCACATCTAAAACCTAGAGCACATATAACTATATTACTTCATAAGAGTTCTAAGGATAGAATGTTTGCTCACATCATGAGATTTGAATTATGTCCTAATTATCTCATCATGTAATAGATGACTAAAGATTATTGAATACACACATATCTTTTTAAGGAAAAATGTGTTTCAATTTTAATATCACTCTGATTACTTCTGCCAGGTTAAAATCTTTAAATCTCTACTACTATAACCAGAAATTTCATTTTGATAATTCTGTTCCCTTAAGAATAAACTGAATCAGCATGTTTAGTATATATCAGAGAATAAGAAATAGAGTTGGCCTTCCATATCCAGAGGCTCTCAATCCACAGATTCAACTAGTAGCAGAAGGAAAACACATACAATATAATTATGCTTAAGATGGTTGCATCTTTACTGAACATGTACAGTTATTTTTCTTGTCATTACCTAAACAGTATAACATCGCAACTATGTACATGATATTTCCATTGTATTAGGTATTGTAAGTTATCTAGATGATTTAAAGTATACAAGAAAATATGTGTATGTTATATGGAAATGCTAAACCTTTTTATACAAGAGAGTTGAGCATCCTCAGATTTTGGTATCTGTGAGGATCTTGTAAACAATTCCTCCAGGGTGACAGGGAATGACTCTTATCTTCTTTAATTGTGGTAAACATTAGATTAAGATTTATGGTATTTACATTTGAAATATTTGGGAAGAATACTTTTTCTATGATAAAAAAATGTTACTTTCAAAGTATAAAGACAAGTTTATGTTTGCTTCTCAGTTATCAGAAGAGGCAAAAAACAGAAACAGTAATGGAGTAGAGATGAAAACCACAAGGAGGGAAGATTCAAATGTAGGAAAACAAAGCCATAAAGTACAAAGATAACAAGGATATGGGCCTATGAGGGGAAATGCTTCAAGGCAATGAGGGGATAATAGAAGAATAAATATTTAAACACATATAAATATAGAAGAAACACTGTTAATTCCACTCATTAAAAGTAAACATGACAATGAAATCTTTGACAATCACAAATTCAAGAGGTTTATCTGAGACTAGATATCATGATCCTAGAAGGATGCATTCTGTATAGTGAAGAATATTTACTCCTAAGATCTATTTACCATTCTACTTGGAGCTAAGGCAAAAGTTATGAATAATGGATAACAGGACTCCCTAATTGTCTCTGTAACAAAAGGTACAGCACTGGAATTCGTTTTATCTTCTTGTGTGAGAACCATATATTGACAGTTACACAGATAAAAGAACTTCCCTTCTATAGATAACAGGTCTTTGTTTCAAACAACAGATTTACTTTTCCAGAAGTAGAGGCTAATACATAGGGCCTATTTTGCTCTACACACCTAATCTCTTTGGTGAAGTAACTAGATTAAGCCTCCTGGAAAACAAGATAATAATGATAATGGTATTTCCATCCTTGAATCAATTTCAAACAATACTATCTAGAGAGAGAATGCTGTAGAATCACAAAGCTTTATGGTGATAAGAAACTGGAATCACCTAATATGCTTTTTAGGAAGTATAGCAGTGCTTTCTGGCAGAGTGCCTGTCCTCAAAATGCTAACTAGGTTTCTGCCTGCCTCCCTGTTCTTTTTCTCCATTGCTATCCTCTTCCATCCTTTCCTCCTTCTTTATCTCAACAAACTTTATTTTACAAATGTAGAAACTGAGGCCAAGCAACTTGTCAAATTCACTAGACATTAGGACCCATATCTTCCAATTCCAAAACAGGGCTAGATTTTCCATTATATGGTGAAAGCATTCTTCTTTCCCATGCTCTTGAACAAGCAATATTCTTCAAGTATCAATGAAAATTTAATTTACTTTTTCTTGAAAATAAGGAGCCTTTACTGGATTTCAATAGCATTTTTCACTGAGTTTGCATGATCATAGCTTTCTACTAATTCACTGAACATTTTATTTACTCTTTTGATGTTTATTTAAACAACTTTCATGACACTTTTTTTTTCCCCCAGTGTAATACATGAAGTATATGAATCCTCAAATTGACTTAAGCCCCTTGAGAAATGATGGTGCTATTTGTATTCGACATTAAAATAGAAAGCATCATTAATAGTCATAAAATCACACTGCAGTATTCTAAGGGAAATATATCTTACAAGGCATCTTTAGGGACATTAAAAGTGAGATGGAATGCAGATGTTTAAATGGAGGAGTTTAACTTATTTTTACTTAATGAGCACTTGCAGGTATTTTTGGGTAATGCATACAATTTAGGGACATATTTGTATTTGTGTCCATAGAAAGGCTAACATCATCCAGGCATATCTATTCATGATAATTCATGTTCACTACAGAATAACTATTTAATTAGACTGGTACATTCTAGTTAAAGGAAGATCTCTGAAATTTGTGTTTGTGTTTCTTTCTCAATGAAGATTTAGAAATTATCTTTGAATACATCCTTAGAATTTTCTTCCTCTCCAAAGCTCCACCATCCTGAAAACTCTGGTATCCCTGTCCCTTTTTGGCTTCCAGTTGTGCCTAAGAGGACACTAGTGGTTGGACAATTATGGAAATGCCAGTTAATAATATTTTCTTCCTGCATGCTTCTGCCTTGCTGATTGCACTCTTAATTTACCCAACTGTGGAAAATAATTAAACATTCCCTTTTTAAAAAAAAAACTCTGTTGAGAGTATAAATATTTGGTCAGAGTCTTGAAAATACACAATTTCATTTGCTGCTATCTTTATTTGGTAGATAATTGTCTTTGACATTTTAATTATGTTAATGTGATGTTGAGGTATTTCTTACCTCAATTTTTTTAAAGGATAAATAATAGTATTGAGAATCATGTGATCTATTTTATTCAAAGATTTAGGTGTCAGTGGCCTCCCTTTTTCCAAATTATTTTTCTTAATATCTAAGTGGTAATTAGGGGAGGAAGCTTTTATGATGTACTATTTTAGGAATATAGCCTTTTTATCATTCACTATTACGTTATGGTGCACGGTGTTTGAGAAATCTAATCATGGGAGGGGGATCGTTATCAGAGTAATTTTTGATGCAAAGATGATTTTATTAGGAATGATTTAAAAATTCAGTATAACTGCCTCTAAACTGTATGTGTAGAATTTAAGACTGTAAAGGATTCTAAAGTTGGGGATTTTAACAATCAGGCTGTTTTGTCTTTTTTTGTTGTTGTTGTTGTTGGCTGTTGGTTGTGCTAAATAAAGGAGGAGAGGGATGGAATATGAATCAACCTGTAAAACATGGGCTAAGATCAGATGAACAAGCAGTGAGAGAAGACTACTATCCAGAGAGGCAGGGAGCTAGCCAGAGTAGGCTGCAGTGGTTCCTGGAGGCCCTTGTGTGCCAGGAATAATCCCACAGTGGCTGGATGTGGTCTATAGGGTCTGGCGCAGCCAAGGTATGGTGGGCAGCATTCAAAGGGCCACAATTGGTGGCTATTTACCAAGGTATTTGTGGGGGCCTTTATTAACAGAATGGCTATGCTCTGAATAATTGCTGAGTTATCATATATGTATATAACTTGTACATAAATCACATCCTGGCCACACACTGTTCATTACACATGTGAATTTTTTTCTTGCTATGAAAAGTGTAAGTTTTCTATATATGAACATAGCATACAGGGTGCCAATGTGGTTTAAGTCTAGAATGAGAAGAAATTTATACTTATTAGCCAAATGCAGCATTTTCTCCTAATAGTCATTAGAATCCTGGTGTCACACTAGGGCTTTCAAAATTCTTTGAGATGGAAACTACTAGTGACTATATAGTGTTAAAGTGATTTTCATTCTTGCCCGTGAGCCTCATCTTTCAATTTCTTCCTCTATTCCTATAGAAAATTCACTAGAATAGTTATGTGAGGGAGATGGCTACTTATTGGGAGGAAATGTAAAAGATTTACCACCCACACATGAAATAATAAATTTTATACTTAAAATTCTTTATCAAGAGTATATTGCTGGTATGATTCACAATGTCTTTTACCATAACTGAATTGTCATAGCACACCTGAGTTTGTCTCAGACTCAGCTGTTCTAAGAAAATAATAGGAAATTTTGTGAATCACTCTATCATGTCTGCTTAGAATTTTATTAGTAAATGAAGTTTAGGTGTTACTGGAGCAATCTTGAAAGAGGTAGATGAGATTGCTTATAAGACAATTCACTAAAACTCCTATTTCTTTTAAATTTGGAAATAATGCCGCATAGTGTATTAAATGTATTTGCCTCATTTGGTGTTTAAAAATGTAAGAGAGAATACAAATATTAAAATACAATTTTCCTAGTGACAAACTTAAGAGAGATTTGGGTGAATTGTTCAATTTGTAAAGCTGTGTTCAGTGGTTGATAGTGGACAGGAAATAGCTAAGTCTCTCCGTGCCTTTCCCACTAGCAATTGTGGGAGAGTGACTAATGGACATAAAGTGCTGATCTAAAAGTCTTAGAAGTTTCACTAAGTTTTAATGAGCCTCACCAATCACCCTTAATGACAGGCTGATATTTTACAAACACTCTAATAAAGTTTTATCTTCTACTGTTCAGTGGCACTATTGTATGTACAAAAGTGGAGGGATGCTCCTGATGAGGAAGACTGGTCTGGCAGAGCAGAGGAGTGTAAACTTGACTTTAATATTCATCCACGCTGATCATACCTTTCTTTGAATGGAAGGTTAGCATGTGTCAATCATTCCTGAACCTGCTTGGTTTCTGGGGAGAAAACCATCGAATGTTAATTGTACAAACTGCCATATTATCTGACTTATCCTCTCACTTTCAACTTTCCCAGTCTTCTGTTTCTGTAGTCTTTGTCCTTTGTCCTTTGTCTGACTTTGAACATACAAAATTACTGTGTACATTTCAAAGGAAGGGAAGAGAGGAAATCTATCTTCTCATTGGTTGCTCACTGATTTCTGCCCCCAGCTTTCATGTAATAATTCTTAGAATTCTTCTTCTTACCTTCTTTGCATTTCCTCACCACCATCTCCATCCATAAGTCCCAGAAACCCCAGTTATTCTAGCGAAACTGTACTCTCAAAGATTGCAGAGTGTCCATGTTTGCCTTGGTTAGAATATACTCTACACAGTCCTCCTGTCTCATCTTTTGGAGATTGCAATGTCCTTCTACTCTATTTCTTTGACACTCATTTCCTCCTGTCTTTGGATCTTAATTCCTTATTTTCATTGTTCATTTTTCATCTGTGCTATGATTTCTTGACTCCTTCCCTTGAAACTTTTTTTTTTTGCCTATACTGAAGTATCATTTCCTAATGCCTAGTGGTAATCCCAGATTCACTCCAACTATCCAATTATGTTGGTTTCATCTGGCCCTGTTTTTACTGTTTGTTTTTTTTCTCAAAATATTGAAAGGCCTCCCATTTCCTTCTGCTTCCTGCTAACTAATCTGTTGATGTATTAAGCTTCAAGGTCTCTCATGAACTAACTTTACTCTATAGTCTGATGTTTCTCACATTTTTCTCCATGACCAGAAAATTTTTTTTTTCAGCTTAATGTATGGGCACAGGCACACCCCCCCCACACACACACACATAGTGCCATATATGCCTATAATTGAAACAAGTTCTCTGAGACAATGTTTACACGTACAATTTACTCTCATTTTTTCTATTTTCTTTCCTTTAAAATGTAAAGTTAGTAAGCTCCTAAATTGACTTCCTATAACAATACAAAGTTTGAAGCAGTTTACTTCTCTGATTTTTCACCTTTCCATACTCTGTCCCTTCACATTTCTCTAGAAGGATCTATCTCTATAAGCACAAACACTGTGGTTTCTGTATGTTTAGTCATGCTTTTTTCCAGCTCAAGTATTTTCTAATTATAAAAACATTTCTGCCAGCTTCAGCTCCAGAAAATCCCTAGTTCCTGCAAAGGACAACATCTCAAAACTTTCCTATACAAGATGACCAGAGACTTGTAGTGATTTTTAATAGCAAATGCTATCTTTTATGACTATCTAGTTTGTGAATACATTATGAATAGCACAGTAAATGGTCAAGCAAAGCTAGTAAGCCCTATGTTAATTGATAAAAATATCTGAGCGCTATTAATTCAGTTTTCAAACTGCTGGATTTATATGGTGATATGAAAAGAACTTAGTTTTTGAGGTCCAGAAATAAATCATTGCACTACTATTTATGTCACATGTTCATGGGCAAAATCCTTAAATTTCTTTCACAATTGTAAAATAGAAATAACAGAACCTCTTTAAAAGTATGAAATGAGAATGCTTACAAAAACCCTTGCAATATACTAGATGCCCAGTGAATATTGTTAACTATGCTGCCCTGGAACAAAACCATTTTATAACATTGTTTTGCTTGGTTTTCTTTCTATTTGATTATAGTATTTTTAAATATGATCTTTTACCTCCTTTATTATACTTTTCCGATTAGAAAAGTTACCTGCTAGAAATATTTTTCTAAATTTTATACTTGTGACAATGTCTAACAAATAATAAATGGGACAATTATGCATGCCTTAAGGTTCTGGTCCACCCTTATATTATTCAATACATAACTCTCCAATAATCTAAAGAGCAAAGAGATACAACTGGCTGCTATATTATATTTTCTCTGTAGAATATTTTATCATAAGATCTGCTGAATATTTTATCCTAAGATTTGCTGCCACCAACACTGAAGGTTCATTATACCAAATTAAATTTATTTTAAAATGTTTTATTTTTAAATAAAAAAGTTTCTGAAATAAATAAGAAAAATATTTGAGCTAATTCTTCATGTCAGCGGATGGTTTGCCTTTAGCATAGTTATTGACCAATTATGCGATAATATTTTTTTAAATTTGTAAAAGAAAAATTTTGAATCTTACAATAAACTGGGACACTAAGTTTCAGCAGCACATATTGCATCAGATTTTATAACTAAATTTAAATCTATTTTCAACTTTCTGCTTTATATGTAGGCAAAAATGAAAGTGACATACATAAAATCATGTCTGTTAAGCATTTTAAATTTAAAATATATTGTTTTGCTCACCAAATCTCCCAAGAGTGGGACTTGCTGTAACAATGATCTAGCATCAGCTAGAAGGTATAGGGTAATAGAAACTGACATCAGACATAAAGAATTAAAATGGGTGAGGTAAGCAAACATGAATATAAACATGTCTTTCCTACTAATATTACCTTACCTTTTTACTTGCAAAATAAATTCAGTCTAAAACATTTCTCTCCCTTTCCTCTTGATTTTTTTTATGTCATTTCATCACAGGTAAAAATGTAACTTATGATGAGATAACATGGTTCTGACAGAGTTTCTCATGATACACATTTTACATACTGACTTCTTACCCACCTTCTCCTAATTTCGAAGATATTTTCCTAGTGGAATAAATTTACTTTGTGTCAATATTTTAAAAGCATTACCTCTGTTGGTTTCAGATTATCAATTGTAATATGAATGTTATAAAATAGATATAGTATAGATATTATTAATTTACAGGTGTATGTTAAAAATGATGAGAATGAATGATCTACAAAAAAAATCTGAAATCTTTAAGTCTGTGCCAACTAACGAATGATTAAAACTTTTGTAGAATAAACAGTGACTGTTATTCTAGTTCCATGTTACCTCTGCTCTCAGTTTGTATAGAAAATATGAAAGTTATTTTTGCTTATATATTTACTACCCTAATTGCATTTCAAAGTGTTTATGTAAAATATTATATATATATATAAATAACATTCAACGTGGGTTATCCTTAGAAAGGTAGTCTTAATAGGACTTTATTTCTTATGAGACTTAATGGTCTTATTATGTTTACAACAATGTTTCAATCAAAATTTGCTGCTGATGTGCAAGACTGACTTTTTTTCTTAGAAAATGAGCAATGATAGTTTTCCTAGGATTCACAGAGTAACCTTAAATCCATATTCTAATGTGAAAGAATCCATCTGAAAAAGCTGCTGACCGAAGTCATCTGCATGATTCTTAATTTATGGACAGGGTCAAACTATAGAGACTCTAAAAACTTCAGTGGTTTCCTGTGGTTACTGTGGGATAAATAGGGAAAGCACAGAGGAGTTTTAGGGCAGTAAAATTACTCTGTATTACGCTATAATTATACATTTATCTAAACCATAGCATGCCTAACTTAAGAGTAAACCCTAATTTCAAGTATGGGCTCTAGATAAGAATGATGTTTCAACATAGGTTAATGTTCCCCTCTGGTGGAGGATATTAATAATATGTGTATGCAGGATGTAAATGGGAAATCTCTGTTTCTTCCACTCAGTTTTGCTGTGAACCTAACATTACTCTAAAAATAAAGTCTATTAAACAAAAAAGATAGATAAATAAATAAGTAGAGGGAAAAGAATGAACAGATGAATGCAAGTATTATAAATAATAAATGATTTCAAGTTTCATGATATATAAATTATTGAAAGAACACTTTCCGCTCTGTCTAACTTATTTTCAACTTTTGAAGGGTTGTTATACCTTAGATTTTATATATGCAGATAAATCTGAAGCTTGTTTTCAGAGCTTCCACTTTCTATTAAAATTAATGGGCATACATTTTTAGAGGGATTTTTTGTTTTTTATTTTTTATTTTTTTTGCATGCGATTAGTATTCATCCATGACATTTCCACTTCTACAGTTTCTTATTTGCTTTATATTTCTATTCAATTCTAATTCTTTCTATTTTTATACTATAATTGCTATTTCTATTGCCACAGTTTCTTATTTTGATTTCCTGTGTAATATTTTAAAAAACATGCATTATATTGTGATATATATTATATTATGGTCAATGCAACCTAATTGAGTTAGAACTTTTAATTTAAGAGTTTAGCTGCAAGTCATTATTTTTATTCTCTTTGATCTTGTTAAAAATAATTCCTTCCAGGCCTCTCCGAGTGGCGCAGTGTTTGAGCGCTGGGCTGCGAGGCTGCCAGCAGCCTCTGCATTGCCGGTTCATTCCCCAGCCGCAGGTGAGGGTCCCACAAAAAAAAAAAAATTCCTTCCATAATTTTAATTTTGCTAACATTTCATTCAAACATCTAGTATTCTAGGTGGTATGAAGACCTAAAGAAATACTAAGTATCATTGCTTTATTTTTTTTTTTTTTAAGATTTTTTTGTATTTATTTATGCCTACAAGAACTGGGGTATAGGCCAGAGGTGGAGGGAGGTGAGAGGATTCACCAGAGACAGAGTGGGGAGCAGAATAGGTGGATTGACTGAAATACACTGCTGAGGGGAGCAACTGGGCAACACAGGAGAGGTGTGCTGTGCCATGTGGGTAGCTCCCTGGCTAGGGATTGAACTAGTGCTGTAGTGGTTGTGGATAGCTTCATAGTGCTGAGACTTAACCCCTTTTATCACCAGGGAGGCTCCCATTAGGGCAATTTATGTTGTTACAGGTTACTAGCATTTCTTCCATTGATGACATTAAGAGAATGCCCTGAAGGACTTGGGTCTTCCTGGTGGTGCTTACATCTCAGCACTGTGAAGCTATCCTCAGCCACTAGAGCACTGGTTGGATCCCAGCCAGAGAGTTAACCCACATGGCACAGCAGACCTCTCCTGTCTCGCTCGCTGCTCCCTTCAACAGTGTATTTCAGAAGAGCCATCTGTTCTGCTCCCCACTCTGTCTCTGGTGAATCCTCTTACATCCCCCCGACACCTCTGGTCTGCACGTCTCTTGTATGCATAAATAAATAAATAAATAAAATCTTAAAAAAATGCCCTAAAGGACAATGCGAATTGTAACACTGAATAATAGAATTTGAGGACTAGAAGGGCAATCATTTTTTTTTTTTTATTAACAGTAATGACAGCTATTGGTAATTGCCTGGTCTCTGCCCATCAATTACTGAGATATGGAAATATGCGAACTACAGTAACAATTTGTGTCACTTATAATTCAAAGTCATTTACTATTTTCTGGTAACACAGAACAGAGCACACAGAAAGAATTCAAAGAATTTTTGGATTATAAATTCAAAAATTAGTGGTTACTTTCATTTAAAAATATTTTTGAAAGAAAACTACTTGATTGGCGGGGGAGATAATTGCTGACATGGGCATGTTCCTGACTGTGTCATTGCGCACAGGTCTTATCGCTAAAGAAGACAAGGGAACAAGGAAAGAGCACTAGTGATTTGAAATGCACTTAGTCCAAGATCCAGTAATTGCCTTTGTTTCTTTATTCTCTAAGTCTTGCTCTGTGGAATTGTCTTTTTCAGACAGTAAGATTGTAGCCGTAGTTTTCTGATTAGAATGAAACATATGCCAATAATTTTGGTTCCCACACTACATTACTGGCATCTGAATAATGGTGTTTGCAAAGGGAAATTCTGTATTATCTCATGGCACTGGGGTCTGAGAATAGAAAAAGATAAACTTATCCATAGACAGAAAAGAATAATTTACTAGCTCTGTCTCTTTGAGAAAATTACATCCTCTGCCATTTCCCTCATCAGTGAAACAGGGATGATAGAATGTTAGAATATAGTTGAAATGTCACATATAGGTAGGTCAGTTAAAATGCCTTAGGTTTATTGTAAACATATTACTCTATAAATGACAGCTATTTCAGCTGTTTCTATTTATTTCTAAAATTAGCTTATTGGAAGCAAATTTCTCATTTATAATTTAAAAAAAATATTTATTTATTTATGCATACAAGAACTGGGTTACAGGCCAGAGATGTGGGGGGTGAGCAGATTCACCAGAGACAGAGTGGGGACAGAACTGAACTGGCAGATTGACTGAAATACACTGCTGAGGGGAGCAGCAGGCAAGTCAGGAGAGGTCTGCTGTGCCATGTGGGTAACTCCATGGCTGGGGATCGAACTCATGCTACAGTGCTGCAGTTAGCTTCATACATTGTGTCTTAACCCCTTGTGCCAGCAGGGAAGCCCTCATTTATAAAAATTGATCAAATTTTTTGTTAAATATTTAACTGTTGAATTGCTAAATAATTCAATTGTTTCTTTTGAAGACACCTATAGGAATGTTTAAAATAAACAATTTTATTTGCGAGTAAATGGACTATCCTGTTCACAATATTTGAACTGTAAAAATTATTTATTTTTGAATTAGAATAGCAGTGCTCAAAATAGATATCATTGGGTAATTAAGAATAGTAAGTAAAATAGAATGATTATTTGTATAGGATTGTTGAATTTTCTACTTTCAGTTATGCTTTATAATTTAAATAAAAGGCATTTTTAATGAGGATGAAATCCTTTCTCTTCTGGCTTGGTGATATCACAGCACTGGACTTTGTACCTCTTCAACCTGTCTAGTTTTTTCTACTGCTACATTCAGTAAAGCTTGAGTATTATTTTGGAGACTCAAGAATTTCACTAAAATAATCACCTGTCGTTAGGCCGACCCATGTCTCCTGTCAAATGAAGTGGATCCATGCTCTTGTTTAATGTGTACAATTTTGCTACCCTTTCTGTTTTATGGTAGGCCCTTATCCATATGCAGCCAGTAAAGAACTTGAAATAAATATCAGACTAGTATGATTGAAAAATGGGAGTTTTTATATTCTATAATTTAAATTGAAATAAACAACAGAAATAGTTTTCTGTGAACAAAAATTTGTTAAGCTAATATTCAGTTGAAATCACTGAAAATTTAGAATCTGAATTGTGATGTGTTATAAATATAAAATGGATACTAAATTTTAGAGATGATACAAAATTGTAAAATATCACATTAACAATTTTTATATAGTGCTACATGTTGCAATACTATATATGCTATATTGGGTTAAATGAAATTGTTAAAATTGATTTCATCTATTTCTTTTTACTATAGTTAGTAGAAAATTAAAATTTACCCTGTCTCACACATGCTATTTCTATTGGGCAACATTGGCATTAGAGATGAAGTAAAATGACACAGCTTTTGGGGCCTTCCTCATGGCACAGGGCTTAAAGACATAGCTACCAAGCTTTTGCCAGCCACTAGCATAAGTTTTTTCCCCCAGCATGCCAGGGAGCAACCCATGTGGCATAGCAGACCTCTCCTGTCTCGCCTGCTGCTCCCCTCAGCAGTGTATTTCAGTAGATCTGCCTGTTCTGCTCCCCACTCTTTCTGGTGAGTCCTCTCACTCCTCCGCACTTCTGGTCTATACCCCAGTTCTTGTATGCATAAATAAATAAATCTTTAAAATAAAATTACACAGCTTTGAATGAAAATACTTC